>NW_027461908.1:60000-72500 GCF_050947455.1 Rhinoderma darwinii | reverse complement strand
AATACAGGAGAGATCTAGCAGATAATACAGGAGACAGGAGAGATCTAGCAGATAATAATAATAATAATACAGGAGAGATCTAGCAGATAATAATACAGGAGAGATCTAGCAGATAATAATACAGGAGAGATCTAGCAGATAATAATACAGGAGAGATCTAGCAGATAATAATACAGGAGAGATCTAGCAGATAATAATACAGGAGAGATCTAGCAGATAATAATACAGGAGAGATCTAGCAGATAATAATAATAATACAGGAGAGATCTAGCAGATAATAATAATAATACAGGAGAGATCTAGCAGATAATAATAATAATACAGGAGAGATCTAGCAGATAATAATAATAATACAGGAGAGATCTAGCAGATAATAATAATAATACAGGAGAGATCTAGCAGATAATAATAATAATACAGGAGAGATCTAGCAGATAATAATAATAATACAGGAGAGATCTAGCAGATAATAATAATACAGGAGAGATCTAGCAGATAATAATAATACAGGAGAGATCTAGCAGATAATAATAATACAGGAGAGATCTAGCAGATAATAATAATACAGGAGAGATCTAGCAGATAATGATAATACAGGAGAGATCTAGCAGATAATGATAATACAGGAGAGATCTAGCAGATAATGATAATACAGGAGAGATCTAGCAGATAATGATAATACAGGAGAGATCTAGCAGATAATGATAATACAGGAGAGATCTAGCAGATAATGATAATACAGGAGAGATCTAGCAGATAATGATAATACAGGAGAGATCTAGCAGATAATGATAATACAGGAGAGATCTAGCAGATAATGATAATACAGGAGAGATCTAGCAGATAATGATAATACAGGAGAGATCTAGCAGATAATGATAATACAGGAGAGATCTAGCAGATAATGATAATACAGGAGAGATCTAGCAGATAATGATAATACAGGAGAGATCTAGCAGATAATGATAATACAGGAGAGATCTAGCAGATAATGATAATACAGGAGAGATCTAGCAGATAATGATAATACAGGAGAGATCTAGCAGATAATGATAATACAGGAGAGATCTAGCAGATAATGATAATACAGGAGAGATCTAGCAGATAATGATAATACAGGAGAGATCTAGCAGATAATGATAATACAGGAGAGATCTAGCAGATAATGATAATACAGGAGAGATCTAGCAGATAATAATAAAGGAGAGATCTAGCAGATAATAATACAGGAGAGATCTAGCAGATAATAATACAGGAGAGATCTAGCAGATAATGATAATACAGGAGAGATCTAGCAGATAATGATAATACAGGAGAGATCTAGCAGATAATGATAATACAGGAGAGATCTAGCAGATAATAATAATACAGGAGAGATCTAGCAGATAATAATAATACAGGAGAGATCTAGCAGATAATAATAATACAGGAGAGATCTAGCAGATAATAATAATACAGGAGAGATCTAGCAGATAATAATAATACAGGAGAGATCTAGCAGATAATAATAATACAGGAGAGATCTAGCAGATAATACAGGAGAGAACTAGCAGATAATAATAAAGGAGAGATCTAGCAGATAATACAGGAGAGATCTAGCAGATAATAATAATAATACAGGAGAGATCTAGCAGATAATAATAAAGGAGAGATCTAGCAGATAATAATACAGGAGAGATCTAGCAGATAATAATACAGGAGAGATCTAGCAGATAATAATAATACAGGAGAGATCTAGCAGATAATAATAATACAGGAGAGATCTAGCAGATAATAATACAGGAGAGATCTAGCAGATAATAATAATACAGGAGAGATCTAGCAGATAATAATAATACAGGAGAGATCTAGCAGATAATAATACAGGAGAGATCTAGCAGATAATAATACAGGAGAGATCTAGCAGATAATAATACAGGAGAGATCTAGCAGATAATAATACAGGAGAGATCTAGCAGATAATAATACAGGAGAGATCTAGCAGATAATAATAATAATAATAATAATAATAATAATAATACAGGAGAGATCTAGCAGATAATACAGGAGAGATCTAGCAGATAATAATAATACAGGAGAGATCTAGCAGATAATAATAATACAGGAGAGATCTAGCAGATAATAATAATACAGGAGAGATCTAGCAGATAATAATAATACAGGAGAGATCTAGCAGATAATAATAATACAGGAGAGATCTAGCAGATAATAATACAGGAGAGATCTAGCAGATAATAATAATACAGGAGAGATCTAGCAGATAATACAGGAGAGATCTAGCAGATAATAATAATACAGGAGAGATCTAGCAGATAATACAGGAGAGATCTAGCAGATAATAATACAGGAGAGATCTAGCAGATAATACAGGAGAGATCTAGCAGATAATAATAATAATAATACAGGAGAGATCTAG
Source organism: Rhinoderma darwinii (assembly GCF_050947455.1). Lineage (NCBI taxonomy): Eukaryota > Metazoa > Chordata > Amphibia > Anura > Rhinodermatidae > Rhinoderma > Rhinoderma darwinii. The sequence continues at coordinate 70,084 of NW_027461908.1, read as the reverse complement.
CAGATAATAATAATACAGGAGAGATCTAGCAGATAATACAGGAGAGATCTAGCAGATAATAATAATACAGGAGAGATCTAGCAGATAATACAGGAGAGATCTAGCAGATAATACAGGAGAGATCTAGCAGATAATACAGGAGAGATCTAGCAGATAATACAGGAGAGATCTAGCAGATAATACAGGAGAGATCTAGCAGATAATAATACAGGAGAGATCTAGCAGATAATAATAATACAGGAGAGATCTAGCAGATAATAATAATACAGGAGAGATCTAGCAGATAATAATAATACAGGAGAGATCTAGCAGATAATAATAATAAAGGAGAGATCTAGCAGATAATAATAATAATAAAGGAGAGATCTAGCAGATAATACAGGAGAGATCTAGCAGATAATAATAATAATAATACAGGAGAGATCTAGCAGATAATACAGGAGAGATCTAGCAGATAATACAGGAGAGATCTAGCAGATAATACAGGAGAGATCTAGCAGATAATAATACAGGAGAGATCTAGCAGATAATAATACAGGAGAGATCTAGCAGATAATAATAATACAGGAGAGATCTAGCAGATAATAATAATAATAATACAGGAGAGATCTAGCAGATAATACAGGAGAGATCTAGCAGATAATACAGGAGAGATCTAGCAGATAATAATACAGGAGAGATCTAGCAGATAATAATAATATTAATACAGGAGAGATCTAGCAGATAATAATACAGGAGAGATCTAGCAGATAATAATAATACAGGAGAGATCTAGCAGATAATAATAATACAGGAGAGATCTAGCAGATAATACAGGAGAGATCTAGCAGATAATACAGGAGAGATCTAGCAGATAATACAGGAGAGATCTAGCAGATAATACAGGAGAGATCTAGCAGATAATACAGGAGAGATCTAGCAGATAATACAGGAGAGATCTAGCAGATAATACAGGAGAGATCTAGCAGATAATACAGGAGAGATCTAGCAGATAATACAGGAGAGATCTAGCAGATAATAATACAGGAGAGATCTAGCAGATAATAATACAGGAGAGATCTAGCAGATAATAATAATAATAATAATAATAATAATAATAATAATACAGGAGAGATCTAGCAGATAATACAGGAGAGATCTAGCAGATAATAATAATAATACAGGAGAGATCTAGCAGATAATACAGGAGAGATCTAGCAGATAATAATAATACAGGAGAGATCTAGCAGATAATAATAATACAGGAGAGATCTAGCAGATAATAATAATACAGGAGAGATCTAGCAGATAATAATAATACAGGAGAGATCTAGCAGATAATACAGGAGAGATCTAGCAGATAATACAGGAGAGATCTAGCAGATAATAATAATACAGGAGAGATCTAGCAGATAATAATACAGGAGAGATCTAGCAGATAATAATACAGGAGAGATCTAGCAGATAATACAGGAGAGATCTAGCAGATAATAATAATAATAATACTACAGGAGAGATCTAGCAGATAATAATAATAATACAGGAGAGATCTAGCAGATAATAATAATACAGGAGAGATCTAGCAGATAATAATACAGGAGAGATCTAGCAGATAATAATACAGGAGAGATCTAGCAGATAATAATACAGGAGAGATCTAGCAGATAATAATACAGGAGAGATCTAGCAGATAATAATAATACAGGAGAGATCTAGCAGATAATAATAATACAGGAGAGATCTAGCAGATAATAATAATACAGGAGAGATCTAGCAGATAATACAGGAGAGATCTAGCAGATAATACAGGAGAGATCTAGCAGATAATACAGGAGAGATCTAGCAGATAATACAGGAGAGATCTAGCAGATAATAATAATACAGGAGAGATCTAGCAGATAATACTACAGGAGAGATCTAGCAGATAATACTACAGGAGAGATCTAGCAGATAATACTACAGGAGAGATCTAGCAGATAATACTACAGGAGAGATCTAGCAGATAATAATAATACAGGAGAGATCTAGCAGATAATAATAAAGGAGAGATCTAGCAGATAATACAGGAGAGATCTAGCAGATAATAATACAGGAGAGATCTAGCAGATAATACAGGAGAGATCTAGCAGATAATAATACAGGAGAGATCTAGCAGATAATAATACAGGAGAGATCTAGCAGATAATGATAATACAGGAGAGATCTAGCAGATAATAATAATACAGGAGAGATCTAGCAGATAATAATAATACAGGAGAGATCTAGCAGATAATAATAATACAGGAGAGATCTAGCAGATAATAATAATACAGGAGAGATCTAGCAGATAATAATAATACAGGAGAGATCTAGCAGATAATAATACTACAGGAGAGATCTAGCAGATAATACAGGAGAGAACTAGCAGATAATAATAAAGGAGAGATCTAGCAGATAATACAGGAGAGATCTAGCAGATAATAATACAGGAGAGATCTAGCAGATAATAATAATAATACAGGAGAGATCTAGCAGATAATAATAAAGGAGAGATCTAGCAGATAATAATACAGGAGAGATCTAGCAGATAATAATACAGGAGAGATCTAGCAGATAATAATAATACAGGAGAGATCTAGCAGATAATAATAATACAGGAGAGATCTAGCAGATAATAATACAGGAGAGATCTAGCAGATAATAATAATACAGGAGAGATCTAGCAGATAATAATAATAAATACAGGAGAGATCTAGCAGATAATAATAATACAGGAGAGATCTAGCAGATAATACAGGAGAGATCTAGCAGATAATAATACAGGAGAGATCTAGCAGATAATAATAATACAGGAGAGATCTAGCAGATAATAATAATACAGGAGAGATCTAGCAGATAATAATACAGGAGAGATCTAGCAGATAATAATACAGGAGAGATCTAGCAGATAATAATACAGGAGAGATCTAGCAGATAATAATACAGGAGAGATCTAGCAGATAATAATACAGGAGAGATCTAGCAGATAATAATACAGGAGAGATCTAGCAGATAATGATAATACAGGAGAGATCTAGCAGATAATGATAATACAGGAGAGATCTAGCAGATAATGATAATACAGGAGAGATCTAGCAGATAATGATAATACAGGAGAGATCTAGCAGATAATGATAATACAGGAGAGATCTAGCAGATAATGATAATACAGGAGAGATCTAGCAGATAATGATAATACAGGAGAGATCTAGCAGATAATGATAATACAGGAGAGATCTAGCAGATAATGATAATACAGGAGAGATCTAGCAGATAATGATAATACAGGAGAGATCTAGCAGATAATAATAAAGGAGAGATCTAGCAGATAATACAGGAGAGATCTAGCAGATAATAATACAGGAGAGATCTAGCAGATAATACAGGAGAGATCTAGCAGATAATACTACAGGAGAGATCTAGCAGATAATAATAATACAGGAGAGATCTAGCAGATAATAATAAAGGAGAGATCTAGCAGATAATACAGGAGAGATCTAGCAGATAATAATACAGGAGAGATCTAGCAGATAATACAGGAGAGATCTAGCAGATAATAATACAGGAGAGATCTAGCAGATAATAATACAGGAGAGATCTAGCAGATAATGATAATACAGGAGAGATCTAGCAGATAATAATAATACAGGAGAGATCTAGCAGATAATAATAATACAGGAGAGATCTAGCAGATAATAATAATACAGGAGAGATCTAGCAGATAATAATAATACAGGAGAGATCTAGCAGATAATAATAATACAGGAGAGATCTAGCAGATAATAATACTACAGGAGAGATCTAGCAGATAATACAGGAGAGAACTAGCAGATAATAATAAAGGAGAGATCTAGCAGATAATACAGGAGAGATCTAGCAGATAATAATACAGGAGAGATCTAGCAGATAATAATAATAATACAGGAGAGATCTAGCAGATAATAATACAGGAGAGATCTAGCAGATAATGATAATACAGGAGAGATCTAGCAGATAATGATAATACAGGAGAGATCTAGCAGATAATAATAATACAGGAGAGATCTAGCAGATAATAATAATACAGGAGAGATCTAGCAGATAATAATAATACAGGAGAGATCTAGCAGATAATAATAATACAGGAGAGATCTAGCAGATAATAATAATACAGGAGAGATCTAGCAGATAATAATAATACAGGAGAGATCTAGCAGATAATACAGGAGAGAACTAGCAGATAATAATAAAGGAGAGATCTAGCAGATAATACAGGAGAGATCTAGCAGATAATAATAATAATACAGGAGAGATCTAGCAGATAATAATAAAGGAGAGATCTAGCAGATAATAATACAGGAGAGATCTAGCAGATAATAATACAGGAGAGATCTAGCAGATAATAATAATACAGGAGAGATCTAGCAGATAATAATAATACAGGAGAGATCTAGCAGATAATAATACAGGAGAGATCTAGCAGATAATAATAATACAGGAGAGATCTAGCAGATAATAATAATACAGGAGAGATCTAGCAGATAATAATACAGGAGAGATCTAGCAGATAATAATACAGGAGAGATCTAGCAGATAATAATACAGGAGAGATCTAGCAGATAATAATACAGGAGAGATCTAGCAGATAATAATACAGGAGAGATCTAGCAGATAATAATAATAATAATAATAATAATAATAATACAGGAGAGATCTAGCAGATAATACAGGAGAGATCTAGCAGATAATAATAATACAGGAGAGATCTAGCAGATAATAATAATACAGGAGAGATCTAGCAGATAATAATAATACAGGAGAGATCTAGCAGATAATAATAATACAGGAGAGATCTAGCAGATAATAATAATACAGGAGAGATCTAGCAGATAATAATACAGGAGAGATCTAGCAGATAATAATAATACAGGAGAGATCTAGCAGATAATACAGGAGAGATCTAGCAGATAATAATAATACAGGAGAGATCTAGCAGATAATACAGGAGAGATCTAGCAGATAATAATACAGGAGAGATCTAGCAGATAATACAGGAGAGATCTAGCAGATAATAATAATAATAATACAGGAGAGATCTAGCAGATAATAATAATACAGGAGAGATCTAGCAGATAATACAGGAGAGATCTAGCAGATAATAATAATACAGGAGAGATCTAGCAGATAATACAGGAGAGATCTAGCAGATAATACAGGAGAGATCTAGCAGATAATACAGGAGAGATCTAGCAGATAATACAGGAGAGATCTAGCAGATAATACAGGAGAGATCTAGCAGATAATAATACAGGAGAGATCTAGCAGATAATAATAATACAGGAGAGATCTAGCAGATAATAATAATACAGGAGAGATCTAGCAGATAATAATAATACAGGAGAGATCTAGCAGATAATAATAATAAAGGAGAGATCTAGCAGATAATAATAATAATAAAGGAGAGATCTAGCAGATAATACAGGAGAGATCTAGCAGATAATAATAATAATAATACAGGAGAGATCTAGCAGATAATACAGGAGAGATCTAGCAGATAATACAGGAGAGATCTAGCAGATAATACAGGAGAGATCTAGCAGATAATAATACAGGAGAGATCTAGCAGATAATAATACAGGAGAGATCTAGCAGATAATAATAATACAGGAGAGATCTAGCAGATAATAATAATAATAATACAGGAGAGATCTAGCAGATAATACAGGAGAGATCTAGCAGATAATACAGGAGAGATCTAGCAGATAATAATACAGGAGAGATCTAGCAGATAATAATAATATTAATACAGGAGAGATCTAGCAGATAATAATACAGGAGAGATCTAGCAGATAATAATAATACAGGAGAGATCTAGCAGATAATAATAATACAGGAGAGATCTAGCAGATAATACAGGAGAGATCTAGCAGATAATACAGGAGAGATCTAGCAGATAATACAGGAGAGATCTAGCAGATAATACAGGAGAGATCTAGCAGATAATACAGGAGAGATCTAGCAGATAATACAGGAGAGATCTAGCAGATAATACAGGAGAGATCTAGCAGATAATACAGGAGAGATCTAGCAGATAATACAGGAGAGATCTAGCAGATAATAATACAGGAGAGATCTAGCAGATAATAATACAGGAGAGATCTAGCAGATAATAATAATAATAATAATAATAATAATAATAATAATACAGGAGAGATCTAGCAGATAATACAGGAGAGATCTAGCAGATAATAATAATAATACAGGAGAGATCTAGCAGATAATACAGGAGAGATCTAGCAGATAATAATAATACAGGAGAGATCTAGCAGATAATAATAATACAGGAGAGATCTAGCAGATAATAATAATACAGGAGAGATCTAGCAGATAATAATAATACAGGAGAGATCTAGCAGATAATACAGGAGAGATCTAGCAGATAATACAGGAGAGATCTAGCAGATAATAATAATACAGGAGAGATCTAGCAGATAATAATACAGGAGAGATCTAGCAGATAATAATACAGGAGAGATCTAGCAGATAATACAGGAGAGATCTAGCAGATAATAATAATAATAATACTACAGGAGAGATCTAGCAGATAATAATAATAATACAGGAGAGATCTAGCAGATAATAATAATACAGGAGAGATCTAGCAGATAATAATACAGGAGAGATCTAGCAGATAATAATACAGGAGAGATCTAGCAGATAATAATAATACAGGAGAGATCTAGCAGATAATAATAATACAGGAGAGATCTAGCAGATAATAATAATACAGGAGAGATCTAGCAGATAATAATACAGGAGAGATCTAGCAGATAATACAGGAGAGATCTAGCAGATAATAATAATACAGGAGAGATCTAGCAGATAATACAGGAGAGATCTAGCAGATAATACAGGAGAGATCTAGCAGATAATACAGGAGAGATCTAGCAGATAATACAGGAGAGATCTAGCAGATAATAATACAGGAGAGATCTAGCAGATAATAATACAGGAGAGATCTAGCAGATAATAATACAGGAGAGATCTAGCAGATAATAATACAGGAGAGATCTAGCAGATAATACAGGAGAGATCTAGCAGATAATAATAATACAGGAGAGATCTAGCAGATAATAATAATACAGGAGAGATCTAGCAGATAATAATACAGGAGAGATCTAGCAGATAATAATAATAATACAGGAGAGATCTAGCAGATAATAATAATAATAATACAGGAGAGATCTAGCAGATAATAATACAGGAGAGATCTAGCAGATAATAATACAGGAGAGATCTAGCAGATAATAATACAGGAGAGATCTAGCAGATAATAATACAGGAGAGATCTAGCAGATAATAATAATACAGGAGAGATCTAGCAGATAATAATAATACAGGAGAGATCTAGCAGATAATACAGGAGAGATCTAGCAGATAATACAGGAGAGATCTAGCAGATAATACAGGAGAGATCTAGCAGATAATACAGGAGAGATCTAGCAGATAATACAGGAGAGATCTAGCAGATAATAATAATACAGGAGAGATCTAGCAGATAATACTACAGGAGAGATCTAGCAGATAATACTACAGGAGAGATCTAGCAGATAATACTACAGGAGAGATCTAGCAGATAATACTACAGGAGAGATCTAGCAGATAATAATAATACAGGAGAGATCTAGCAGATAATAATAAAGGAGAGATCTAGCAGATAATACAGGAGAGATCTAGCAGATAATAATACAGGAGAGATCTAGCAGATAATACAGGAGAGATCTAGCAGATAATAATACAGGAGAGATCTAGCAGATAATAATACAGGAGAGATCTAGCAGATAATGATAATACAGGAGAGATCTAGCAGATAATAATAATACAGGAGAGATCTAGCAGATAATAATAATACAGGAGAGATCTAGCAGATAATAATAATACAGGAGAGATCTAGCAGATAATAATAATACAGGAGAGATCTAGCAGATAATAATAATACAGGAGAGATCTAGCAGATAATAATACTACAGGAGAGATCTAGCAGATAATACAGGAGAGAACTAGCAGATAATAATAAAGGAGAGATCTAGCAGATAATACAGGAGAGATCTAGCAGATAATAATACAGGAGAGATCTAGCAGATAATAATAATAATACAGGAGAGATCTAGCAGATAATAATAAAGGAGAGATCTAGCAGATAATAATACAGGAGAGATCTAGCAGATAATAATACAGGAGAGATCTAGCAGATAATAATAATACAGGAGAGATCTAGCAGATAATAATAATACAGGAGAGATCTAGCAGATAATAATACAGGAGAGATCTAGCAGATAATAATAATACAGGAGAGATCTAGCAGATAATAATAATACAGGAGAGATCTAGCAGATAATAATACAGGAGAGATCTAGCAGATAATAATACAGGAGAGATCTAGCAGATAATAATACAGGAGAGATCTAGCAGATAATAATACAGGAGAGATCTAGCAGATAATAATAATAATAATAATAATAATACAGGAGAGATCTAGCAGATAATACAGGAGAGATCTAGCAGATAATAATAATACAGGAGAGATCTAGCAGATAATAATAATACAGGAGAGATCTAGCAGATAATAATAATACAGGAGAGATCTAGCAGATAATAATAATACAGGAGAGATCTAGCAGATAATAATACAGGAGAGATCTAGCAGATAATAATACAGGAGAGATCTAGCAGATAATAATAATACAGGAGAGATCTAGCAGATAATACAGGAGAGATCTAGCAGATAATAATACAGGAGAGATCTAGCAGATAATACAGGAGAGATCTAGCAGATAATAATAATAATAATACAGGAGAGATCTAGCAGATAATAATAATACAGGAGAGATCTAGCAGATAATACAGGAGAGATCTAGCAGATAATAATACAGGAGAGATCTAGCAGATAATAATAATATTAATACAGGAGAGATCTAGCAGATAATAATACAGGAGAGATCTAGCAGATAATAATAATACAGGAGAGATCTAGCAGATAATAATAATACAGGAGAGATCTAGCAGATAATACAGGAGAGATCTAGCAGATAATACAGGAGAGATCTAGCAGATAATACAGGAGAGATCTAGCAGATAATACAGGAGAGATCTAGCAGATAATACAGGAGAGATCTAGCAGATAATACAGGAGAGATCTAGCAGATAATACAGGAGAGATCTAGCAGATAATACAGGAGAGATCTAGCAGATAATACAGGAGAGATCTAGCAGATAATACAGGAGAGATCTAGCAGATAATAATAATACAGGAGAGATCTAGCAGATAATACAGGAGAGATCTAGCAGATAATAATACAGGAGAGATCTAGCAGATAATACTACAGGAGAGATCTAGCAGATAATACTACAGGAGAGATCTAGCAGATAATAATAATACAGGAGAGATCTAGCAGATAATAATAATACAGGAGAGATCTAGCAGATAATACAGGAGAGATCTAGCAGATAATAATACAGGAGAGATCTAGCAGATAATAATACAGGAGAGATCTAGCAGATAATACAGGAGAGATCTAGCAGATAATAATAATAATAATACAGGAGAGATCTAGCAGATAATAATACAGGAGAGATCTAGCAGATAATAATACAGGAGAGATCTAGCAGATAATACAGGAGAGATCTAGCAGATAATACAGGAGAGATCTAGCAGATAATAATACAGGAGAGATCTAGCAGATAATAATAAAGGAGAGATCTAGCAGATAATACAGGAGAGATCTAGCAGATAATACAGGAGAGATCTAGCAGATAATACAGGAGAGATCTAGCAGATAATACAGGAGAGATCTAGCAGATAATAATACAGGAGAGATCTAGCAGATAATAATACAGGAGAGATCTAGCAGATAATACAGGAGAGATCTAGCAGATAATAATACAGGAGAGATCTAGCAGATAATACAGGAGAGATCTAGCAGATAATAATACAGGAGAGATCTAGCAGATAATACAGGAGAGATCTAGCAGATAATAATACAGGAGAGATCTAGCAGATAATACAGGAGAGATCTAGCAGATAATACAGGAGAGATCTAGCAGATAA
>NW_027461908.1:47500-55000 GCF_050947455.1 Rhinoderma darwinii | reverse complement strand
GAGGTGCTGAGTCTATGTGATTATATATATATATACAGCCTGTGTGACTATAGAGAGGTGTATATACTGCTGGAGGTGCTGAGTCTGTGTGATTATATATATATATACAGCCTGTGTGACTATAGAGAGGTGTATATACTGCTGGAGGTGCTGAGTCTATGTGATTATATATATATATACAGCCTGTGTGACTATAGAGAGGTGTATATACTGCTGGAGGTGCTGAGTCTATGTGATTATATATATATATACACAGCCTGTGTGACTATAGAGAGGTGTATATACTGCTGGAGGTGCTGAGTCTATGTGATTATATATATATATACACAGCCTGTGTGATTATAGAGAGGTGTATATACTGCTGGAGGTGCTGAGTCTATGTGATTATATATATATATACAGCCTGTGTGACTATAGAGAGGAGTATATACTGCTGGAGGTGCTGAGTCTATGTGATTATATATATATATATACAGCCTGTGTGACTATAGAGAGGTGTATATACTGCTGGAGGTGCTGAGCCTGTGTGATTATATATATATATACAGCCTGTGTGACTATAGAGAGGTGTATATACTGCTGGAGGTGCTGAGCCTGTGTGATTATATATATATATATACAGCCTGTGTGACTATAGAGAGGTGTATATACTGCTGGAGGTGCTGAGCCTGTGTGATTATATATATATATATACAGCCTGTGTGACTATAGAGAGGTGTATATACTGCTGGAGGTGCTGAGTCTATGTGATTATATATATATATACAGCCTGTGTGACTATAGAGAGGTGTATATACTGCTGGAGGAGCTGAGTCTATGTGATTATATATATATATATACAGCCTGTGTGACTATAGAGAGGTGTATATACTGCTGGAGGTGCTGAGTCTATGTGATTATATATATATATATACAGCCTGTGTGACTATAGAGAGGTGTATATACTGCTGGAGGTGCTGAGTCTATGTGATTATATATATATATACAGCCTGTGTGACTATAGAGAGGTGTATATACTGCTGGAGGTGCTGAGCCTGTGTGATTATATATATATATACAGCCTGTGTGACTATAGAGAGGTGTATATACTGCTGGAGGTGCTGAGTCTATGTGATTATATATATATATATACAGCCTGTGTGACTATAGAGAGGTGTATATACTGCTGGAGGTGCTGAGTCTATGTGATTATATATATATATACAGCCTGTGTGACTATAGAGAGGTGTATATACTGCTGGAGGTGCTGAGCCTGTGTGATTATATATATATATACAGCCTGTGTGACTATAGAGAGGTGTATATACTGCTGGAGGTGCTGAGTCTATGTGATTATATATATATATACAGCCTGTGTGACTATAGAGAGGTGTATATACTGCTGGAGGTGCTGAGTCTATGTGATTATATATATATACAGCCTGTGTGACTATAGAGAGGTGTATATACTGCTGGAGGTGCTGAGTCTATGTGATTATATATATATATATACAGCCTGTGTGACTATAGAGAGGTGTATATACTGCTGGAGGTGCTGAGTCTATGTGATTATATATATATATACAGCCTGTGTGACTATAGAGAGGTGTATATACTGCTGGAGGTGCTGAGTCTGTGTGATTATATATATATATATACAGCCTGTGTGACTATAGAGAGGTGTATATACTGCTGGAGGAGCTGAGTCTGTGTGATTATATATATATATACAGCCTGTGTGACTATAGAGAGGTGTATATACTGCTGGAGGTGCTGAGTCTGTGTGATTATATATATATACACAGCCTGTGTGACTATAGAGAGGTGTATATACTGCTGGAGGTGCTGAGTCTATGTGATTATATATATATATACAGCCTGTGTGACTATAGAGAGGTGTATATACTGCTGGAGGAGCTGAGTCTATGTGATTATATATATATACACAGCCTGTGTGACTATAGAGAGGTGTATATACTGCTGGAGGTGCTGAGTCTGTGTGATTATATATATATATATACAGCCTGTGTGACTATAGAGAGGTGTATATACTGCTGGAGGTGCTGAGCCTGTGTGATTATATATATATACAGCCTGTGTGACTATAGAGAGGTGTATATACTGCTGGAGGAGCTGAGTCTATGTGATTATATATATATACACAGCCTGTGTGACTATAGAGAGGTGTATATACTGCTGGAGGTGCTGAGTCTATGTGATTATATATATATATACAGCCTGTGTGACTATAGAGAGGTGTATATACTGCTGGAGGTGCTGAGTCTATGTGATTATATATATATATACAGCCTGTGTGACTATAGAGAGGTGTATATACTGCTGGAGGTGCTGAGTCTATGTGATTATATATATATATACAGCCTGTGTGACTATAGAGAGGAGTATATACTGCTGGAGGTGCTGAGTCTATGTGATTATATATATATACAGCCTGTGTGACTATAGAGAGGAGTATATACTGCTGGAGGTGCTGAGTCTATGTGATTATATATATATATACAGCCTGTGTGACTATAGAGAGGAGTATATACTGCTGGAGGTGCTGAGTCTATGTGATTATATATATATATACAGCCTGTGTGACTATAGAGAGGTGTATATACTGCTGGAGGTGCTGAGTCTATGTGATTATATATATATATATACAGCCTGTGTGACTATAGAGAGGTGTATATACTGCTGGAGGTGCTGAGCCTGTGTGATTATATATATATATACAGCCTGTGTGACTATAGAGAGGTGTATATACTGCTGGAGGTGCTGAGCCTGTGTGATTATATATATATATACAGCCTGTGTGACTATAGAGAGGTGTATATACTGCTGGAGGTGCTGAGTCTATGTGATTATATATATATACAGCCTGTGTGACTATAGAGAGGTGTATATACTGCTGGAGGTGCTGAGTCTATGTGATTATATATATATATATACAGCCTGTGTGACTATAGAGAGGTGTATATACTGCTGGAGGTGCTGAGCCTGTGTGATTATATATATATATATACAGCCTGTGTGACTATAGAGAGGTGTATATACTGCTGGAGGTGCTGAGTCTATGTGATTATATATATATATATACAGCCTGTGTGACTATAGAGAGGTGTATATACTGCTGGAGGTGCTGAGCCTGTGTGATTATATATATATACAGCCTGTGTGACTATAGAGAGGTGTATATACTGCTGGAGGTGCTGAGTCTATGTGATTATATATATATATACAGCCTGTGTGACTATAGAGAGGTGTATATACTGCTGGAGGTGCTGAGCCTGTGTGATTATATATATATATACAGCCTGTGTGACTATAGAGAGGTGTATATACTGCTGGAGGTGCTGAGTCTATGTGATTATATATATATACAGCCTGTGTGACTATAGAGAGGAGTATATACTGCTGGAGGTGCTGAGTCTATGTGATTATATATATATATATATATACAGCCTGTGTGACTATAGAGAGGTGTATATACTGCTGGAGGTGCTGAGTCTGTGTGATTATATATATATATACAGCCTGTGTGACTATAGAGAGGTGTATATACTGCTGGAGGTGCTGAGCCTGTGTGATTATATATATATATACAGCCTGTGTGACTATAGAGAGGTGTATATACTGCTGGAGGTGCTGAGCCTGTGTGATTATATATATATATATACAGCCTGTGTGACTATAGAGAGGTGTATATACTGCTGGAGGTGCTGAGTCTATGTGATTATATATATATATATACAGCCTGTGTGACTATAGAGAGGTGTATATACTGCTGGAGGTGCTGAGTCTATGTGATTATATATATATATATACAGCCTGTGTGACTATAGAGAGGTGTATATACTGCTGGAGGTGCTGAGTCTATGTGATTATATATATATATACAGCCTGTGTGACTATAGAGAGGTGTATATACTGCTGGAGGTGCTGAGTCTATGTGATTATATATATATATACAGCCTGTGTGACTATAGAGAGGTGTATATACTGCTGGAGGTGCTGAGTCTATGTGATTATATATATATATATACAGCCTGTGTGACTATAGAGAGGTGTATATACTGCTGGAGGTGCTGAGTCTATGTGATTATATATATATACAGCCTGTGTGACTATAGAGAGGTGTATATACTGCTGGAGGTGCTGAGTCTATGTGATTATATATATATACAGCCTGTGTGACTATAGAGAGGTGTATATACTGCTGGAGGTGCTGAGCCTGTGTGATTATATATATATATATACAGCCTGTGTGACTATAGAGAGGTGTATATACTGCTGGAGGTGCTGAGTCTATGTGATTATATATATATATATACAGCCTGTGTGACTATAGAGAGGTGTATATACTGCTGGAGGTGCTGAGCCTGTGTGATTATATATATATATACAGCCTGTGTGATTATAGAGAGGTGTATATACTGCTGGAGGTGCTGAGCCTGTGTGATTATATATATATATATATACAGCCTGTGTGACTATAGAGAGGTGTATATACTGCTGGAGGTGCTGAGTCTGTGTGATTATATATATATATACAGCCTGTGTGACTATAGAGAGGTGTATATACTGCTGGAGGAGCTGAGTCTGTGTGATTATATATATATACAGCCTGTGTGACTATAGAGAGGTGTATATACTGCTGGAGGTGCTGAGTCTATGTGATTATATATATATATACAGCCTGTGTGACTATAGAGAGGTGTATATACTGCTGGAGGTGCTGAGCCTGTGTGATTATATATATATATATACAGCCTGTGTGACTATAGAGAGGTGTATATACTGCTGGAGGTGCTGAGTCTATGTGATTATATATATATATACAGCCTGTGTGACTATAGAGAGGTGTATATACTGCTGGAGGTGCTGAGTCTATGTGATTATATATATATATACAGCCTGTGTGACTATAGAGAGGTGTATATACTGCTGGAGGTGCTGAGTCTATGTGATTATATATATATATACAGCCTGTGTGACTATAGAGAGGTGTATATACTGCTGAAGGTGCTGAGTCTATGTGATTATATATATATATATATACAGCCTGTGTGACTATAGAGAGGTGTATATACTGCTGGAGGTGCTGAGCCTGTGTGATTATATATATATATATACAGCCTGTGTGACTATAGAGAGGTGTATATACTGCTGGAGGAGCTGAGTCTATGTGATTATATATATATATATACAGCCTGTGTGACTATAGAGAGGTGTATATACTGCTGGAGGTGCTGAGTCTATGTGATTATATATATATATACAGCCTGTGTGACTATAGAGAGGTGTATATACTGCTGGAGGTGCTGAGTCTATGTGATTATATATATATATACAGCCTGTGTGACTATAGAGAGGTGTATATACTGCTGGAGGTGCTGAGCCTGTGTGATTATATATATATATACAGCCTGTGTGACTATAGAGAGGTGTATATACTGCTGGAGGTGCTGAGTCTATGTGATTATATATATATATACAGCCTGTGTGACTATAGAGAGGAGTATATACTGCTGGAGGTGCTGAGCCTGTGTGATTATATATATATATATACAGCCTGTGTGACTATAGAGAGGTGTATATACTGCTGGAGGTGCTGAGTCTGTGTGATTATATATATATACACAGCCTGTGTGACTATAGAGAGGTGTATATACTGCTGGAGGTGCTGAGTCTATGTGATTATATATATATATATACAGCCTGTGTGACTATAGAGAGGTGTATTTACTGCTGGAGGTCCTGACCCTATGTGAGTATATATATATATATATACAGCCTGTGTGACTATAGAGAGGTGTATATACTGCTGGAGGTGCTGAGTCTATGTGATTATATATATATATACAGCCTGTGTGACTATAGAGAGGTGTATATACTGCTGGAGGTGCTGAGCCTGTGTGATTATATATATATATATACAGCCTGTGTGACTATAGAGAGGTGTATATACTGCTGGAGGTGCTGAGTCTATGTGATTATATATATATATACAGCCTGTGTGACTATAGAGAGGTGTATATACTGCTGGAGGTGCTGAGTCTATGTGATTATATATATATATATACAGCCTGTGTGACTATAGAGAGGTGTATATACTGCTGGAGGTGCTGAGTCTATGTGATTATATATATATATATACAGCCTGTGTGACTATAGAGAGGTGTATATACTGCTGGAGGTGCTGAGCCTATGTGATTATATATATATATATATACAGCCTGTGTGACTATAGAGAGGTGTATATACTGCTGGAGGTGCTGAGTCTATGTGATTATATATATATATACAGCCTGTGTGACTATAGAGAGGTGTATATACTGCTGGAGGTGCTGAGTCTATGTGATTATATATATATACAGCCTGTGTGACTATAGAGAGGTGTATATACTGCTGGAGGTGCTGAGTCTATGTGATTATATATATATATACAGCCTGTGTGACTATAGAGAGGTGTATATACTGCTGGAGGTGCTGAGTCTATGTGATTATATATATATATACAGCCTGTGTGACTATAGAGAGGTGTATATACTGCTGGAGGTGCTGAGCCTGTGTGATTATATATATATATACAGCCTGTGTGACTATAGAGAGGTGTATATACTGCTGGAGGTGCTGAGTCTATGTGATTATATATATATATACAGCCTGTGTGACTATAGAGAGGTGTATATACTGCTGGAGGTGCTGAGTCTATGTGATTATATATATATATACAGCCTGTGTGACTATAGAGAGGTGTATATACTGCTGGAGGTGCTGAGCCTGTGTGATTATATATATATATATACAGCCTGTGTGACTATAGAGAGGTGTATATACTGCTGGAGGTGCTGAGTCTATGTGATTATATATATATATACAGCCTGTGTGACTATAGAGAGGTGTATATACTGCTGGAGGTGCTGAGTCTGTGTGATTATATATATATATACAGCCTGTGTGACTATAGAGAGGTGTATATACTGCTGGAGGTGCTGAGTCTATGTGATTATATATATATATATACAGCCTGTGTGACTATAGAGAGGTGTATATACTGCTGGAGGAGCTGAGCCTGTGTGATTATATATATATATACAGCCTGTGTGACTATAGAGAGGTGTATATACTGCTGGAGGTGCTGAGCCTGTGTGATTATATATATATATACAGCCTGTGTGACTATAGAGAGGTGTATATACTGCTGGAGGTGCTGAGTCTGTGTGATTATATATATATATACAGCCTGTGTGACTATAGAGAGGTGTATATACTGCTGGAGGTGCTGAGTCTGTGTGATTATATATATATACAGCCTGTGTGACTATAGAGAGGTGTATATACTGCTGGAGGTGCTGAGCCTGTGTGATTATATATATATACAGCCTGTGTGACTATAGAGAGGTGTATATACTGCTGGAGGTGCTGAGTCTGTGTGATTATATATATATATACAGCCTGTGTGACTATAGAGAGGTGTATATACTGCTGGAGGTGCTGAGTCTATGTGATTAT
>NW_027461908.1:35000-42500 GCF_050947455.1 Rhinoderma darwinii | reverse complement strand
TATATACAGCCTGTGTGACTATAGAGAGGTGTATATACTGCTGGAGGTGCTGAGCCTGTGTGATTATATATATATACACAGCCTGTGTGACTATAGAGAGGTGTATATACTGCTGGAGGTGCTGAGTCTATGTGATTATATATATATATACAGCCTGTGTGACTATAGAGAGGTGTATATACTGCTGGAGGTGCTGAGTCTGTGTGACTATAGAGAGGTGTATATACTGCTGGAGGTGCTGAGTCTGTGTGATTATATATATATATATATACAGCCTGTGTGACTATAGAGAGGTGTATATACTGCTGGAGGTGCTGAGTCTATGTGATTATATATATATATACAGCCTGTGTGACTATAGAGAGGTGTATATACTGCTGGAGGTGCTGAGTCTATGTGATTATATATATATATACAGCCTGTGTGACTATAGAGAGGTGTATATACTGCTGGAGGTGCTGAGTCTATGTGATTATATATATATATATACAGCCTGTGTGACTATAGAGAGGTGTATATACTGCTGGAGGAGCTGAGTCTGTGTGATTATATATATATATATACAGCCTGTGTGACTATAGAGAGGTGTATATACTGCTGGAGGTGCTGAGCCTGTGTGATTATATATATATATACAGCCTGTGTGACTATAGAGAGGTGTATATACTGCTGGAGGTGCTGAGTCTATGTGATTATATATATATATACAGCCTGTGTGACTATAGAGAGGTGTATATACTGCTGGAGGTGCTGAGCCTGTGTGATTATATATATATATACAGCCTGTGTGACTATAGAGAGGTGTATATACTGCTGGAGGTGCTGAGCCTGTGTGATTATATATATATATACAGCCTGTGTGACTATAGAGAGGTGTATATACTGCTGGAGGTGCTGAGTCTGTGTGATTATATATATATACACAGCCTGTGTGACTATAGAGAGGTGTATATACTGCTGGAGGTGCTGAGCCTGTGTGATTATATATATATACACAGCCTGTGTGACTATAGAGAGGTGTATATACTGCTGGAGGTGCTGAGCCTGTGTGATTATATATATATACACAGCCTGTGTGACTATAGAGAGGTGTATATACTGCTGGAGGTGCTGAGTCTATGTGATTATATATATATATACAGCCTGTGTGACTATAGAGAGGTGTATATACTGCTGGAGGTGCTGAGTCTATGTGATTATATATATATATATACAGCCTGTGTGACTATAGAGAGGTGTATATACTGCTGGAGGTGCTGAGTCTATGTGATTATATATATATACACAGCCTGTGTGACTATAGAGAGGTGTATATACTGCTGGAGGTGCTGAGCCTGTGTGATTATATATATATATACAGCCTGTGTGACTATAGAGAGGTGTATATACTGCTGGAGGAGCTGAGTCTGTGTGATTATATATATATATACAGCCTGTGTGACTATAGAGAGGTGTATATACTGCTGGAGGTGCTGAGTCTATGTGATTATATATATATACAGCCTGTGTGACTATAGAGAGGTGTATATACTGCTGGAGGTGCTGAGTCTATGTGATTATATATATATACAGCCTGTGTGACTATAGAGAGGTGTATATACTGCTGGAGGTGCTGAGTCTATGTGATTATATATATATATACAGCCTGTGTGACTATAGAGAGGTGTATATACTGCTGGAGGTGCTGAGCCTGTGTGATTATATATATATATACAGCCTGTGTGACTATAGAGAGGTGTATATACTGCTGGAGGTGCTGAGTCTATGTGATTATATATATATATACAGCCTGTGTGACTATAGAGAGGTGTATATACTGCTGGAGGTGCTGAGTCTATGTGATTATATATATATATATACAGCCTGTGTGACTATAGAGAGGTGTATATACTGCTGGAGGTGCTGAGTCTGTGTGATTATATATATATATATACAGCCTGTGTGACTATAGAGAGGTGTATATACTGCTGGGGGTGCTGAGTCTGTGTGATTATATATATATATACAGCCTGTGTGACTATAGAGAGGTGTATATACTGCTGGAGGTGCTGAGCCTGTGTGATTATATATATATATACAGCCTGTGTGACTATAGAGAGGTGTATATACTGCTGGAGGTGCTGAGTCTATGTGATTATATATATATACACAGCCTGTGTGACTATAGAGAGGTGTATATACTGCTGGAGGTGCTGAGCCTGTGTGATTATATATATATATACAGCCTGTGTGACTATAGAGAGGTGTATATACTGCTGGAGGTGCTGAGCCTGTGTGATTATATATATATATACAGCCTGTGTGACTATAGAGAGGTGTATATACTGCTGGAGGTGCTGAGCCTGTGTGATTATATATATATATACAGCCTGTGTGACTATAGAGAGGTGTATATACTGCTGGAGGTGCTGAGTCTGTGTGATTATATATATATATATATACAGCCTGTGTGACTATAGAGAGGTGTATATACTGCTGGAGGTGCTGAGCCTGTGTGATTATATATATATATACAGCCTGTGTGACTATAGAGAGGTGTATATACTGCTGGAGGTGCTGAGTCTATGTGATTATATATATATATACAGCCTGTGTGACTATAGAGAGGTGTATATACTGCTGGAGGTGCTGAGCCTGTGTGATTATATATATATATATACAGCCTGTGTGACTATAGAGAGGTGTATATACTGCTGGAGGTGCTGAGTCTATGTGATTATATATATATACAGCCTGTGTGACTATAGAGAGGTGTATATACTGCTGGAGGTGCTGAGCCTGTGTGATTATATATATATATATACAGCCTGTGTGACTATAGAGAGGTGTATATACTGCTGGAGGTGCTGAGTCTATGTGATTATATATATATATACAGCCTGTGTGACTATAGAGAGGTGTATATACTGCTGGAGGTGCTGAGCCTGTGTGATTATATATATATATACAGCCTGTGTGACTATAGAGAGGTGTATATACTGCTGGAGGTGCTGAGTCTATGTGATTATATATATATATACAGCCTGTGTGACTATAGAGAGGTGTATATACTGCTGGAGGTGCTGAGCCTGTGTGATTATATATATATACAGCCTGTGTGACTATAGAGAGGTGTATATACTGCTGGAGGTGCTGAGCCTGTGTGATTATATATATATATATACAGCCTGTGTGACTATAGAGAGGTGTATATACTGCTGGAGGTGCTGAGTCTATGTGATTATATATATATATATATACACAGCCTGTGTGACTATAGAGAGGTGTATATACTGCTGGAGGTGCTGAGTCTATGTGATTATATATATATACAGCCTGTGTGACTATAGAGAGGTGTATATACTGCTGGAGGTGCTGAGTCTGTGTGATTATATATATATATATACAGCCTGTGTGACTATAGAGAGGTGTATATACTGCTGGAGGTGCTGAGCCTGTGTGATTATATATATATATACAGCCTGTGTGACTATAGAGAGGTGTATATACTGCTGGAGGTGCTGAGTCTATGTGATTATATATATATATACAGCCTGTGTGACTATAGAGAGGTGTATATACTGCTGGAGGTGCTGAGCCTGTGTGATTATATATATATACAGCCTGTGTGACTATAGAGAGGTGTATATACTGCTGGAGGTGCTGAGTCTATGTGATTATATATATATATATATATACAGCCTGTGTGACTATAGAGAGGTGTATATACTGCTGGAGGTGCTGAGTCTATGTGATTATATATATATATACAGCCTGTGTGACTATAGAGAGGTGTATATACTGCTGGAGGTGCTGAGTCTATGTGATTATATATATATATATATACAGCCTGTGTGACTATAGAGAGGTGTATATACTGCTGGAGGTGCTGAGTCTGTGTGATTATATATATATATACAGCCTGTGTGACTATAGAGAGGTGTATATACTGCTGGAGGTGCTGAGTCTATGTGATTATATATATATACAGCCTGTGTGACTATAGAGAGGTGTATATACTGCTGGAGGTGCTGAGTCTATGTGATTATATATATATACACAGCCTGTGTGACTATAGAGAGGTGTATATACTGCTGGAGGTGCTGAGTCTATGTGATTATATATATATATACAGCCTGTGTGACTATAGAGAGGTGTATATACTGCTGGAGGTGCTGAGTCTGTGTGATTATATATATATATACAGCCTGTGTGACTATAGAGAGGTGTATATACTGCTGGAGGAGCTGAGTCTATGTGATTATATATATATATATACAGCCTGTGTGACTATAGAGAGGTGTATATACTGCTGGAGGTGCTGAGCCTGTGTGATTATATATATATATACAGCCTGTGTGACTATAGAGAGGTGTATATACTGCTGGAGGTCCTGACCCTATGTGAGTATATATATATATATATACAGCCTGTGTGACTATAGAGAGGTGTATATACTGCTGGAGGTGCTGAGTCTATGTGATTATATATATATATACAGCCTGTGTGACTATAGAGAGGTGTATATACTGCTGGAGGTGCTGAGCCTGTGTGATTATATATATATATACAGCCTGTGTGACTATAGAGAGGTGTATATACTGCTGGAGGAGCTGAGTCTATGTGATTATATATATATATATACAGCCTGTGTGACTATAGAGAGGTGTATATACTGCTGGAGGTGCTGAGTCTATGTGATTATATATATATATACAGCCTGTGTGACTATAGAGAGGTGTATATACTGCTGGAGGTGCTGAGTCTATGTGATTATATATATATACAGCCTGTGTGACTATAGAGAGGTGTATATACTGCTGGAGGTGCTGAGTCTATGTGATTATATATATATATACAGCCTGTGTGACTATAGAGAGGTGTATATACTGCTGGAGGTGCTGAGTCTATGTGATTATATATATATATACAGCCTGTGTGACTATAGAGAGGTGTATATACTGCTGGAGGTGCTGAGCCTGTGTGATTATATATATATATACAGCCTGTGTGACTATAGAGAGGTGTATATACTGCTGGAGGAGCTGAGTCTATGTGATTATATATATATATATACAGCCTGTGTGACTATAGAGAGGTGTATATACTGCTGGAGGTGCTGAGTCTATGTGATTATATATATATATACAGCCTGTGTGACTATAGAGAGGTGTATATACTGCTGGAGGTGCTGAGTCTATGTGATTATATATATATACAGCCTGTGTGACTATAGAGAGGTGTATATACTGCTGGAGGTGCTGAGTCTATGTGATTATATATATATACAGCCTGTGTGACTATAGAGAGGTGTATATACTGCTGGAGGTGCTGAGTCTATGTGATTATATATATATATACACAGCCTGTGTGACTATAGAGAGGTGTATATACTGCTGGAGGTGCTGAGTCTATGTGATTATATATATATATACAGCCTGTGTGACTATAGAGAGGTGTATATACTGCTGGAGGTGCTGAGCCTGTGTGATTATATATATATATATACAGCCTGTGTGACTATAGAGAGGTGTATATACTGCTGGAGGTGCTGAGTCTGTGTGATTATATATATATATATACAGCCTGTGTGACTATAGAGAGGTGTATATACTGCTGGAGGTGCTGAGCCTGTGTGATTATATATATATATATATATACAGCCTGTGTGACTATAGAGAGGTGTATATACTGCTGGAGGTGCTGAGCCTGTGTGATTATATATATATATATACAGCCTGTGTGACTATAGAGAGGTGTATATACTGCTGGAGGTGCTGAGTCTATGTGATTATATATATATATACAGCCTGTGTGACTATAGAGAGGTGTATATACTGCTGGAGGTGCTGAGCCTGTGTGATTATATATATATATATATATATATACAGCCTGTGTGACTATAGAGAGGTGTATATACTGCTGGAGGTGCTGAGCCTGTGTGATTATATATATATATATATACAGCCTGTGTGACTATAGAGAGGTGTATATACTGCTGGAGGTGCTGAGTCTATGTGATTATATATATATATACAGCCTGTGTGACTATAGAGAGGTGTATATACTGCTGGAGGTGCTGAGTCTGTGTGATTATATATATATACACAGCCTGTGTGACTATAGAGAGGTGTATATACTGCTGGAGGTGCTGAGTCTATGTGATTATATATATATATATATACAGCCTGTGTGACTATAGAGAGGTGTATATACTGCTGGAGGTGCTGAGTCTATGTGATTATATATATATATACAGCCTGTGTGACTATAGAGAGGTGTATATACTGCTGGAGGTGGTGAGTCTATGTGATTATATATATATATACAGCCTGTGTGACTATAGAGAGGTGTATATACTGCTGGAGGTGCTGAGTCTATGTGATTATATATATATATATACAGCCTGTGTGACTATAGAGAGGTGTATATACTGCTGGAGGTGCTGAGCCTGTGTGATTATATATATATATACACAGCCTGTGTGACTATAGAGAGGTGTATATACTGCTGGAGGTGCTGAGTCTATGTGATTATATATATATATACAGCCTGTGTGACTATAGAGAGGTGTATATACTGCTGGAGGTGCTGAGCCTGTGTGATTATATATATATATACAGCCTGTGTGACTATAGAGAGGTGTATATACTGCTGGAGGAGCTGAGTCTATGTGATTATATATATATATACAGCCTGTGTGACTATAGAGAGGTGTATATACTGCTGGAGGTGCTGAGCCTGTGTGATTATATATATATATACAGCCTGTGTGACTATAGAGAGGTGTATATACTGCTGGAGGTGCTGAGCCTGTGTGATTATATATATATATACAGCCTGTGTGACTATAGAGAGGTGTATATACTGCTGGAGGTGCTGAGTCTATGTGATTATATATATATATATACAGCCTGTGTGACTATAGAGAGGTGTATATACTGCTGGAGGTGCTGAGCCTGTGTGATTATATATATATACAGCCTGTGTGACTATAGAGAGGTGTATATACTGCTGGAGGTGCTGAGTCTATGTGATTATATATATATATACAGCCTGTGTGACTATAGAGAGGTGTATATACTGCTGGAGGTGCTGAGTCTGTGTGATTATATATATATATATATACAGCCTGTGTGACTATAGAGAGGTGTATATACTGCTGGAGGTGCTGAGTCTATGTGATTATATATATATATATATACAGCCTGTGTGACTATAGAGAGGTGTATATACTGCTGGAGGTGCTGAGTCTATGTGATTATATATATATATATACAGCCTGTGTGACTATAGAGAGGTGTATATACTGCTGGAGGTGCTGAGTCTATGTGATTATATATATATATACAGCCTGTGTGACTATAGAGAGGTGTATATACTGCTGGAGGTGCTGAGCCTGTGTGATTATATATATATATACAGCCTGTGTGACTATAGAGAGGTGTATATACTGCTGGAGGTGCTGAGCCTGTGTGATTATATATATATATACAGCCTGTGTGACTATAGAGAGGTGTA
>NW_027461908.1:25000-30000 GCF_050947455.1 Rhinoderma darwinii | reverse complement strand
TATAGAGAGGTGTATATACTGCTGGAGGTGCTGAGTCTATGTGATTATATATATATATACAGCCTGTGTGACTATAGAGAGGTGTATATACTGCTGGAGGTGCTGAGTCTGTGTGATTATATATATATATACAGCCTGTGTGACTATAGAGAGGTGTATATACTGCTGGAGGTGCTGAGCCTGTGTGATTATATATATATATATACAGCCTGTGTGACTATAGAGAGGTGTATATACTGCTGGAGGTGCTGAGCCTGTGTGATTATATATATATATATACAGCCTGTGTGACTATAGAGAGGTGTATATACTGCTGGAGGTGCTGAGCCTGTGTGATTATATATATATATACAGCCTGTGTGACTATAGAGAGGTGTATATACTGCTGGAGGTGCTGAGTCTGTGTGATTATATATATATATACAGCCTGTGTGACTATAGAGAGGTGTATATACTGCTGGAGGTGCTGAGCCTGTGTGATTATATATATATATATACAGCCTGTGTGACTATAGAGAGGTGTATATACTGCTGGAGGTGCTGAGTCTGTGTGATTATATATATATATATACAGCCTGTGTGACTATAGAGAGGTGTATATACTGCTGGAGGTGCTGAGCCTGTGTGATTATATATATATATACAGCCTGTGTGACTATAGAGAGGTGTATATACTGCTGGAGGTGCTGAGTCTATGTGATTATATATATATATATACAGCCTGTGTGACTATAGAGAGGTGTATATACTGCTGGGGGTGCTGAGTCTGTGTGATTATATATATATACAGCCTGTGTGATTATAGAGAGGTGTATATACTGCTGGAGGTGCTGAGTCTATGTGATTATATATATATATACAGCCTGTGTGACTATAGAGAGGTGTATATACTGCTGGAGGTGCTGAGTCTGTGTGATTATATATATATATACAGCCTGTGTGACTATAGAGAGGTGTATATACTGCTGGAGGTGCTGAGCCTGTGTGATTATATATATATACAGCCTGTGTGACTATAGAGAGGTGTATATACTGCTGGAGGTGCTGAGTCTATGTGATTATATATATATATACAGCCTGTGTGACTATAGAGAGGTGTATATACTGCTGGAGGTGCTGAGCCTGTGTGATTATATATATATACAGCCTGTGTGACTATAGAGAGGTGTATATACTGCTGGAGGTGCTGAGCCTGTGTGATTATATATATACAGCCTGTGTGACTATAGAGAGGTGTATATACTGCTGGAGGTGCTGAGCCTGTGTGATTATATATATATATACAGCCTGTGTGACTATAGAGAGGTGTATATACTGCTGGAGGTGCTGAGCCTGTGTGATTATATATATATATATATATATACAGCCTGTGTGACTATAGAGAGGTGTATATACTGCTGGAGGTGCTGAGTCTATGTGATTATATATATATATACAGCCTGTGTGACTATAGAGAGGTGTATATACTGCTGGAGGTGCTGAGTCTGTGTGATTATATATATATATATACAGCCTGTGTGACTATAGAGAGGTGTATATACTGCTGGAGGTGCTGAGTCTATGTGATTATATATATATATACAGCCTGTGTGACTATAGAGAGGTGTATATACTGCTGGAGGTGCTGAGCCTGTGTGATTATATATATATACAGCCTGTGTGACTATAGAGAGGTGTATATACTGCTGGAGGTGCTGAGTCTATGTGATTATATATATATATACAGCCTGTGTGACTATAGAGAGGTGTATATACTGCTGGAGGTGCTGAGCCTGTGTGATTATATATATATATACAGCCTGTGTGACTATAGAGAGGTGTATATACTGCTGGAGGTGCTGAGTCTATGTGATTATATATATATATACAGCCTGTGTGACTATAGAGAGGTGTATATACTGCTGGAGGTGCTGAGTCTATGTGATTATATATATATATACAGCCTGTGTGACTATAGAGAGGTGTATATACTGCTGGAGGAGCTGAGTCTATGTGATTATATATATATATACAGCCTGTGTGACTATAGAGAGGTGTATATACTGCTGGAGGTGCTGAGTCTATGTGATTATATATATATATACACAGCCTGTGTGACTATAGAGAGGTGTATATACTGCTGGAGGTGCTGAGCCTGTGTGATTATATATATATACAGCCTGTGTGACTATAGAGAGGTGTATATACTGCTGGAGGTGCTGAGCCTGTGTGATTATATATATATACAGCCTGTGTGACTATAGAGAGGTGTATATACTGCTGGAGGTGCTGAGCCTGTGTGATTATATATATATACAGCCTGTGTGACTATAGAGAGGTGTATATACTGCTGGAGGTGCTGAGCCTGTGTGATTATATATATATACAGCCTGTGTGACTATAGAGAGGTGTATATACTGCTGGAGGTGCTGAGCCTGTGTGATTATATATATATATATACAGCCTGTGTGACTATAGAGAGGTGTATATACTGCTGGAGGTGCTGAGCCTGTGTGATTATATATATACACAGCCTGTGTGACTATAGAGAGGTGTATATACTGCTGGAGGTGCTGAGTCTGTGTGATTATATATATATATACAGCCTGTGTGACTATAGAGAGGTGTATATACTGCTGGAGGTGCTGAGTCTGTGTGATTATATATATATATATACAGCCTGTGTGACTATAGAGAGGTGTATATACTGCTGGAGGTGCTGAGTCTATGTGATTATATATATATACAGCCTGTGTGACTATAGAGAGGTGTATATACTGCTGGAGGTGCTGAGTCTATGTGATTATATATATATATATACACAGCCTGTGTGACTATAGAGAGGTGTATATACTGCTGGAGGTGCTGAGTCTATGTGATTATATATATATACAGCCTGTGTGACTATAGAGAGGTGTATATACTGCTGGAGGTGCTGAGTCTATGTGATTATATATATATATACAGCCTGTGTGACTATAGAGAGGTGTATATACTGCTGGAGGTGCTGAGTCTATGTGATTATATATATATACACAGCCTGTGTGACTATAGAGAGGTGTATATACTGCTGGAGGTGCTGAGCCTGTGTGATTATATATATATATACAGCCTGTGTGACTATAGAGAGGTGTATATACTGCTGGAGGTGCTGAGCCTGTGTGATTATATATATATACAGCCTGTGTGACTATAGAGAGGTGTATATACTGCTGGAGGGGCTGAGTCTATGTGATTATATATATATATATAGCCTGTGTGACTATAGAGAGGTGTATATACTGCTGGAGGTGCTGAGCCTGTGTGATTATATATATATACAGCCTGTGTGACTATAGAGAGGTGTATATACTGCTGGAGGTGCTGAGTCTGTGTGATTATATATATATACAGCCTGTGTGACTATAGAGAGGTGTATATACTGCTGGAGGTGCTGAGCCTGTGTGATTATATATATATATACAGCCTGTGTGACTATAGAGAGGTGTATATACTGCTGGAGGTGCTGAGCCTGTGTGATTATATATATATACAGCCTGTGTGACTATAGAGAGGTGTATATACTGCTGGAGGTGCTGAGTCTGTGTGATTATATATATATATACAGCCTGTGTGACTATAGAGAGGTGTATATACTGCTGGAGGTGCTGAGCCTGTGTGATTATATATATATATACAGCCTGTGTGACTATAGAGAGGTGTATATACTGCTGGAGGTGCTGAGTCTGTGTGATTATATATATATATATACAGCCTGTGTGACTATAGAGAGGTGTATATACTGCTGGAGGTGCTGAGCCTGTGTGATTATATATATATATATACAGCCTGTGTGACTATAGAGAGGTGTATATACTGCTGGAGGTGCTGAGTCTGTGTGATTATATATATATATACAGCCTGTGTGACTATAGAGAGGTGTATATACTGCTGGAGGTGCTGAGCCTGTGTGATTATATATATATATATACAGCCTGTGTGACTATAGAGAGGTGTATATACTGCTGGAGGTGCTGAGCCTGTGTGATTATATATATATATACAGCCTGTGTGACTATAGAGAGGTGTATATACTGCTGGAGGTGCTGAGCCTGTGTGATTATATATATATACAGCCTGTGTGACTATAGAGAGGTGTATATACTGCTGGAGGTGCTGAGTCTGTGTGATTATATATATATACAGCCTGTGTGACTATAGAGAGGTGTATATACTGCTGGAGGTGCTGAGTCTATGTGATTATATATATATATACAGCCTGTGTGACTATAGAGAGGTGTATATACTGCTGGAGGTGCTGAGTCTATGTGATTATATATATATACAGCCTGTGTGACTATAGAGAGGTGTATATACTGCTGGAGGTGCTGAGTCTATGTGATTATATATATATACAGCCTGTGTGACTATAGAGAGGTGTATATACTGCTGGAGGTGCTGAGTCTATGTGATTATATATATATATACAGCCTGTGTGACTATAGAGAGGTGTATATACTGCTGGAGGTGCTGAGTCTGTGTGATTATATATATATATACAGCCTGTGTGACTATAGAGAGGTGTATATACTGCTGGAGGTGCTGAGTCTGTGTGATTATATATATATATATACAGCCTGTGTGACTATAGAGAGGTGTATATACTGCTGGAGGTGCTGAGCCTGTGTGATTATATATATATACAGCCTGTGTGACTATAGAGAGGTGTATATACTGCTGGAGGTGCTGAGTCTATGTGATTATATATATATATACAGCCTGTGTGACTATAGAGAGGTGTATATACTGCTGGAGGAGCTGAGCCTGTGTGATTATATATATATACAGCCTGTGTGACTATAGAGAGGTGTATATACTGCTGGAGGTGCTGAGTCTATGTGATTATATATATATATATACAGCCTGTGTGACTATAGAGAGGTGTATATACTGCTGGAGGTGCTGAGTCTATGTGATATATATATATATATACAGCCTGTGTGACTATAGAGAGGTGTATATACTGCTGGAGGTGCTGAGTC
>NW_027461908.1:0-17500 GCF_050947455.1 Rhinoderma darwinii | reverse complement strand
CTGTGTGACTATAGAGAGGTGTATATACTGCTGGAGGTGCTGAGCCTGTGTGATTATATATATATATATACAGCCTGTGTGACTATAGAGAGGTGTATATACTGCTGGAGGTGCTGAGCCTGTGTGATTATATATATATATATACAGCCTGTGTGACTATAGAGAGGTGTATATACTGCTGGAGGTGCTGAGTCTGTGTGATTATATATATATATATATACAGCCTGTGTGACTATAGAGAGGTGTATATACTGCTGGAGGTGCTGAGTCTATGTGATTATATATATATATACAGCCTGTGTGACTATAGAGAGGTGTATATACTACTGGAGGTGCTGAGTCTATGTGATTATATATATATATACAGCCTGTGTGACTATAGAGAGGTGTATATACTGCTGGAGGTGCTGAGTCTATGTGATTATATATATATACAGCCTGTGTGACTATAGAGAGGTGTATATACTGCTGGAGGTGCTGAGTCTGTGTGATTATATATATATACAGCCTGTGTGACTATAGAGAGGTGTATATACTGCTGGAGGTGCTGAGTCTGTGTGATTATATATATATATACAGCCTGTGTGACTATAGAGAGGTGTATATACTGCTGGAGGTGCTGAGTCTATGTGATTATATATATATATACAGCCTGTGTGACTATAGAGAGGTGTATATACTGCTGGAGGTGCTGAGCCTGTGTGATTATATATATATATATATACAGCCTGTGTGACTATAGAGAGGTGTATATACTGCTGGAGGTGCTGAGCCTGTGTGATTATATATATATATATACAGCCTGTGTGACTATAGAGAGGTGTATATACTGCTGGAGGTGCTGAGTCTATGTGATTATATATATATATACAGCCTGTGTGACTATAGAGAGGTGTATATACTGCTGGAGGTGCTGAGTCTATGTGATTATATATATATATACAGCCTGTGTGACTATAGAGAGGTGTATATACTGCTGGAGGTGCTGAGTCTATGTGATTATATATATATATACAGCCTGTGTGACTATAGAGAGGTGTATATACTGCTGGAGGTGCTGAGCCTGTGTGATTATATATATATATACAGCCTGTGTGACTATAGAGAGGTGTATATACTGCTGGAGGTGCTGAGCCTGTGTGATTATATATATATATACAGCCTGTGTGACTATAGAGAGGTGTATATACTGCTGGAGGTGCTGAGCCTGTGTGATTATATATATATATATACAGCCTGTGTGACTATAGAGAGGTGTATATACTGCTGGAGGTGCTGAGTCTATGTGATTATATATATATATATACACAGCCTGTGTGACTATAGAGAGGTGTATATACTGCTGGAGGTGCTGAGCCTGTGTGATTATATATATATATATATACAGCCTGTGTGACTATAGAGAGGTGTATATACTGCTGGAGGTGCTGAGTCTATGTGATTATATATATATATATACAGCCTGTGTGACTATAGAGAGGTGTATATACTGCTGGAGGTGCTGAGCCTGTGTGATTATATATATATATACAGCCTGTGTGACTATAGAGAGGTGTATATACTGCTGGAGGTGCTGAGTCTATGTGATTATATATATATATACAGCCTGTGTGACTATAGAGAGGTGTATATACTGCTGGAGGTGCTGAGCCTGTGTGATTATATATATATATACAGCCTGTGTGACTATAGAGAGGTGTATATACTGCTGGAGGTGCTGAGTCTGTGTGATTATATATATATACAGCCTGTGTGACTATAGAGAGGTGTATATACTGCTGGAGGTGCTGAGCCTGTGTGATTATATATATATATATACAGCCTGTGTGACTATAGAGAGGTGTATATACTGCTGGAGGTGCTGAGCCTGTGTGATTATATATATATACAGCCTGTGTGACTATAGAGAGGTGTATATACTGCTGGAGGGGCTGAGTCTATGTGATTATATATATATATATACAGCCTGTGTGACTATAGAGAGGTGTATATACTGCTGGAGGTGCTGAGCCTGTGTGATTATATATATATATACAGCCTGTGTGACTATAGAGAGGTGTATATACTGCTGGAGGTGCTGAGCCTGTGTGATTATATATATATATATACAGCCTGTGTGACTATAGAGAGGTGTATATACTGCTGGAGGTGCTGAGCCTGTGTGATTATATATATATACAGCCTGTGTGACTATAGAGAGGTGTATATACTGCTGGAGGTGCTGAGTCTGTGTGATTATATATATATATATACAGCCTGTGTGACTATAGAGAGGTGTATATACTGCTGGAGGTGCTGAGCCTGTGTGATTATATATATATATATACAGCCTGTGTGACTATAGAGAGGTGTATATACTGCTGGAGGTGCTGAGTCTATGTGATTATATATATATATATACAGCCTGTGTGACTATAGAGAGGTGTATATACTGCTGGAGGTGCTGAGCCTGTGTGATTATATATATATATACAGCCTGTGTGACTATAGAGAGGTGTATATACTGCTGGAGGTGCTGAGTCTATGTGATTATATATATATATACAGCCTGTGTGACTATAGAGAGGTGTATATACTGCTGGAGGTGCTGAGCCTGTGTGATTATATATATATATATACAGCCTGTGTGACTATAGAGAGGTGTATATACTGCTGGAGGTGCTGAGTCTATGTGATTATATATATATATACAGCCTGTGTGACTATAGAGAGGTGTATATACTGCTGGAGGGGCTGAGTCTGTGTGATTATATATATATACAGCCTGTGTGACTATAGAGAGGTGTATATACTGCTGGAGGTGCTGAGTCTGTGTGATTATATATATATATACAGCCTGTGTGACTATAGAGAGGTGTATATACTGCTGGAGGTGCCGAGCCTGTGTGATTATATATATATATACAGCCTGTGTGACTATAGAGAGGTGTATATACTGCTGGAGGTGCTGAGTCTATGTGATTATATATATATATACAGCCTGTGTGACTATAGAGAGGTGTATATACTGCTGGAGGTGCTGAGTCTGTGTGATTATATATATATATACAGCCTGTGTGACTATAGAGAGGTGTATATACTGCTGGAGGTGCCGAGCCTGTGTGATTATATATATATATACAGCCTGTGTGACTATAGAGAGGTGTATATACTGCTGGAGGTGCTGAGTCTATGTGATTATATATATATATATACAGCCTGTGTGACTATAGAGAGGTGTATATACTGCTGGAGGTGCTGAGTCTGTGTGATTATATATATATACAGCCTGTGTGACTATAGAGAGGTGTATATACTGCTGGAGGAGCTGAGCCTGTGTGATTATATATATATACAGCCTGTGTGACTATAGAGAGGTGTATATACTGCTGGAGGTGCTGAGCCTGTGTGATTATATATATATATATACAGCCTGTGTGACTATAGAGAGGTGTATATACTGCTGGAGGTGCTGAGTCTATGTGATTATATATATATATACAGCCTGTGTGACTATAGAGAGGTGTATATACTGCTGGAGGTGCTGAGTCTGTGTGATTATATATATATATACAGCCTGTGTGACTATAGAGAGGTGTATATACTGCTGGAGGTGCTGAGTCTATGTGATTATATATATATATACAGCCTGTGTGACTATAGAGAGGTGTATATACTGCTGGAGGTGCTGAGTCTGTGTGATTATATATATATATATATACAGCCTGTGTGACTATAGAGAGGTGTATATACTGCTGGAGGTGCTGAGCCTGTGTGATTATATATATATATATATACAGCCTGTGTGACTATAGAGAGGTGTATATACTGCTGGAGGTGCTGAGTCTGTGTGATTATATATATATATACACAGCCTGTGTGACTATAGAGAGGTGTATATACTGCTGGAGGTGCTGAGTCTATGTGATTATATATATATATATATACAGCCTGTGTGACTATAGAGAGGTGTATATACTGCTGGAGGTGCTGAGTCTATGTGATTATATATATATATATACAGCCTGTGTGACTATAGAGAGGTGTATATACTGCTGGAGGTGCTGAGCCTGTGTGATTATATATATATATACAGCCTGTGTGACTATAGAGAGGTGTATATACTGCTGGAGGTGCTGAGTCTGTGTGATTATATATATATATATACAGCCTGTGTGACTATAGAGAGGTGTATATACTGCTGGAGGTGCTGAGCCTGTGTGATTATATATATATATATACAGCCTGTGTGACTATAGAGAGGTGTATATACTGCTGGAGGTGCTGAGTCTATGTGATTATATATATATATACAGCCTGTGTGACTATAGAGAGGTGTATATACTGCTGGAGGTGCTGAGTCTGTGTGATTATATATATATATATACAGCCTGTGTGACTATAGAGAGGTGTATATACTGCTGGAGGTGCTGAGCCTGTGTGATTATATATATATATACAGCCTGTGTGACTATAGAGAGGTGTATATACTGCTGGAGGTGCTGAGCCTGTGTGATTATATATATATATATACAGCCTGTGTGACTATAGAGAGGTGTATATACTGCTGGAGGTGCTGAGCCTGTGTGATTATATATATATATATACAGCCTGTGTGACTATAGAGAGGTGTATATACTGCTGGAGGTGCTGAGCCTGTGTGATTATATATATATATACAGCCTGTGTGACTATAGAGAGGTGTATATACTGCTGGAGGTGCTGAGTCTATGTGATTATATATATATACAGCCTGTGTGACTATAGAGAGGTGTATATACTGCTGGAGGTGCTGAGTCTATGTGATTATATATATATATACAGCCTGTGTGACTATAGAGAGGTGTATATACTGCTGGAGGTGCTGAGTCTGTGTGATTATATATATATATACAGCCTGTGTGACTATAGAGAGGTGTATATACTGCTGGAGGTGCTGAGTCTGTGTGATTATATATATATATATACAGCCTGTGTGACTATAGAGAGGTGTATATACTGCTGGAGGTGCTGAGCCTGTGTGATTATATATATATACAGCCTGTGTGACTATAGAGAGGTGTATATACTGCTGGAGGTGCTGAGCCTGTGTGATTATATATATATACAGCCTGTGTGACTATAGAGAGGTGTATATACTGCTGGAGGTGCTGAGTCTGTGTGATTATATATATATATACAGCCTGTGTGACTATAGAGAGGTGTATATACTGCTGGAGGTGCTGAGTCTGTGTGATTATATATATATATATACAGCCTGTGTGACTATAGAGAGGTGTATATACTGCTGGAGGTGCTGAGCCTGTGTGATTATATATATATACAGCCTGTGTGACTATAGAGAGGTGTATATACTGCTGGAGGTGCTGAGCCTGTGTGATTATATATATATACACAGCCTGTGTGACTATAGAGAGGTGTATATACTGCTGGAGGTGCTGAGCCTGTGTGATTATATATATATACACAGCCTGTGTGACTATAGAGAGGTGTATATACTGCTGGAGGTGCTGAGTCTATGTGATTATATATATATATACAGCCTGTGTGACTATAGAGAGGTGTATATACTGCTGGAGGTGCTGAGCCTGTGTGATTATATATATATACAGCCTGTGTGACTATAGAGAGGTGTATATACTGCTGGAGGTGCTGAGCCTATGTGATTATATATATATATACAGCCTGTGTGACTATAGAGAGGTGTATATACTGCTGGAGGTGCTGAGCCTGTGTGATTATATATATATACAGCCTGTGTGACTATAGAGAGGTGTATATACTGCTGGAGGTGCTGAGCCTGTGTGATTATATATATATACAGCCTGTGTGACTATAGAGAGGTGTATATACTGCTGGAGGTGCTGAGTCTATGTGATTATATATATATATATATACACAGCCTGTGTGACTATAGAGAGGTGTATATACTGCTGGAGGGGCTGAGTCTATGTGATTATATATATATATATAGCCTGTGTGACTATAGAGAGGTGTATATACTGCTGGAGGTGCTGAGTCTGTGTGATTATATATATATATACAGCCTGTGTGACTATAGAGAGGTGTATATACTGCTGGAGGTGCTGAGCCTGTGTGATTATATATATATACAGCCTGTGTGACTATAGAGAGGTGTATATACTGCTGGAGGTGCTGAGCCTGTGTGATTATATATATATACAGCCTGTGTGACTATAGAGAGGTGTATATACTGCTGGAGGTGCTGAGTCTATGTGATTATATATATATATATATACACAGCCTGTGTGACTATAGAGAGGTGTATATACTGCTGGAGGGGCTGAGTCTATGTGATTATATATATATATATAGCCTGTGTGACTATAGAGAGGTGTATATACTGCTGGAGGTGCTGAGCCTGTGTGATTATATATATATACAGCCTGTGTGACTATAGAGAGGTGTATATACTGCTGGAGGTGCTGAGTCTATGTGATTATATATATATATACAGCCTGTGTGACTATAGAGAGGTGTATATACTGCTGGAGGGGCTGAGTCTGTGTGATTATATATATATATACAGCCTGTGTGACTATAGAGAGGTGTATATACTGCTGGAGGAGCTGAGTCTATGTGATTATATATATATATACAGCCTGTGTGACTATAGAGAGGTGTATATACTGCTGGAGGGGCTGAGTCTGTGTGATTATATATATATACAGCCTGTGTGACTATAGAGAGGTGTATATACTGCTGGAGGTGCTGAGTCTGTGTGATTATATATATATATACAGCCTGTGTGACTATAGAGAGGTGTATATACTGCTGGAGGTGCTGAGCCTGTGTGATTATATATATATATACAGCCTGTGTGACTATAGAGAGGTGTATATACTGCTGGAGGTGCTGAGTCTATGTGATTATATATATATACAGCCTGTGTGACTATAGAGAGGTGTATATACTGCTGGAGGTGCTGAGTCTGTGTGATTATATATATATATACAGCCTGTGTGACTATAGAGAGGTGTATATACTGCTGGAGGAGCTGAGTCTATGTGATTATATATATATATACAGCCTGTGTGACTATAGAGAGGTGTATATACTGCTGGAGGTGCTGAGCCTGTGTGATTATATATATATATACAGCCTGTGTGACTATAGAGAGGTGTATATACTGCTGGAGGTGCTGAGCCTGTGTGATTATATATATATATACAGCCTGTGTGACTATAGAGAGGTGTATATACTGCTGGAGGTGCTGAGCCTGTGTGATTATATATATATATACAGCCTGTGTGACTATAGAGAGGTGTATATACTGCTGGAGGTGCTGAGTCTATGTGATTATATATATATATATACAGCCTGTGTGACTATAGAGAGGTGTATATACTGCTGGAGGTGCTGAGCCTGTGTGATTATATATATATATACAGCCTGTGTGACTATAGAGAGGTGTATATACTGCTGGAGGTGCTGAGCCTGTGTGATTATATATATATATATACAGCCTGTGTGACTATAGAGAGGTGTATATACTGCTGGAGGTGCTGAGTCTATGTGATTATATATATATATATATATATATATACAGCCTGTGTGACTATAGAGAGGTGTATATACTGCTGGAGGTGCTGAGTCTATGTGATTATATATATATATACAGCCTGTGTGACTATAGAGAGGTGTATATACTGCTGGAGGTGCTGAGTCTATGTGATTATATATATATACAGCCTGTGTGACTATAGAGAGGTGTATATACTGCTGGAGGTGCTGAGTCTATGTGATTATATATATATACAGCCTGTGTGACTATAGAGAGGTGTATATACTGCTGGAGGTGCTGAGTCTATGTGATTATATATATATACAGCCTGTGTGACTATAGAGAGGTGTATATACTGCTGGAGGTGCTGAGCCTGTGTGATTATATATATATATATATACAGCCTGTGTGACTATAGAGAGGTGTATATACTGCTGGAGGTGCTGAGTCTATGTGATTATATATATATACAGCCTGTGTGACTATAGAGAGGTGTATATACTGCTGGAGGTGCTGAGCCTGTGTGATTATATATATATATATACAGCCTGTGTGACTATAGAGAGGTGTATATACTGCTGGAGGTGCTGAGTCTATGTGATTATATATATATATATACAGCCTGTGTGACTATAGAGAGGTGTATATACTGCTGGAGGTGCTGAGCCTGTGTGATTATATATATATATATACAGCCTGTGTGACTATAGAGAGGTGTATATACTGCTGGAGGTGCTGAGCCTGTGTGATTATATATATATATACAGCCTGTGTGACTATAGAGAGGTGTATATACTGCTGGAGGTGCTGAGTCTATGTGATTATATATATATATACAGCCTGTGTGACTATAGAGAGGTGTATATACTGCTGGAGGTGCTGAGTCTATGTGATTATATATATATATATACAGCCTGTGTGACTATAGAGAGGTGTATATACTGCTGGAGGTGCTGAGTCTATGTGATTATATATATATATATATATATATATATATACAGCCTGTGTGACTATAGAGAGGTGTATATACTGCTGGAGGTGCTGAGTCTATGTGATTATATATATATATACAGCCTGTGTGACTATAGAGAGGTGTATATACTGCTGGAGGTGCTGAGTCTATGTGATTATATATATATACAGCCTGTGTGACTATAGAGAGGTGTATATACTGCTGGAGGTGCTGAGTCTATGTGATTATATATATATACAGCCTGTGTGACTATAGAGAGGTGTATATACTGCTGGAGGTGCTGAGCCTGTGTGATTATATATATATATATATATACAGCCTGTGTGACTATAGAGAGGTGTATATACTGCTGGAGGTGCTGAGTCTATGTGATTATATATATATACAGCCTGTGTGACTATAGAGAGGTGTATATACTGCTGGAGGTGCTGAGCCTGTGTGATTATATATATATATATACAGCCTGTGTGACTATAGAGAGGTGTATATACTGCTGGAGGTGCTGAGCCTGTGTGATTATATATATATATATACAGCCTGTGTGACTATAGAGAGGTGTATATACTGCTGGAGGTGCTGAGCCTGTGTGATTATATATATATATATACAGCCTGTGTGACTATAGAGAGGTGTATATACTGCTGGAGGTGCTGAGTCTGTGTGATTATATATATATATACAGCCTGTGTGACTATAGAGAGGTGTATATACTGCTGGAGGTGCTGAGCCTGTGTGATTATATATATATATATACAGCCTGTGTGACTATAGAGAGGTGTATATACTGCTGGAGGTGCTGAGTCTATGTGATTATATATATATATATACAGCCTGTGTGACTATAGAGAGGTGTATATACTGCTGGAGGTGCTGAGTCTATGTGATTATATATATATACAGCCTGTGTGACTATAGAGAGGTGTATATACTGCTGGAGGTGCTGAGTCTATGTGATTATATATATATACAGCCTGTGTGACTATAGAGAGGTGTATATACTGCTGGAGGTGCTGAGTCTATGTGATTATATATATATATATACAGCCTGTGTGACTATAGAGAGGTGTATATACTGCTGGAGGTGCTGAGTCTATGTGATTATATATATATATATACAGCCTGTGTGACTATAGAGAGGTGTATATACTGCTGGAGGTGCTGAGTCTGTGTGATTATATATATATATACAGCCTGTGTGACTATAGAGAGGTGTATATACTGCTGGAGGTGCTGAGTCTATGTGATTATATATATATATATATATACAGCCTGTGTGACTATAGAGAGGTGTATATACTGCTGGAGGTGCTGAGTCTGTGTGATTATATATATATATACAGCCTGTGTGACTATAGAGAGGTGTATATACTGCTGGAGGTGCTGAGTCTATGTGATTATATATATATACAGCCTGTGTGACTATAGAGAGGTGTATATACTGCTGGAGGTGCTGAGCCTGTGTGATTATATATATATATACAGCCTGTGTGACTATAGAGAGGTGTATATACTGCTGGAGGTGCTGAGTCTATGTGATTATATATATATATATACACAGCCTGTGTGACTATAGAGAGGTGTATATACTGCTGGAGGTGCTGAGCCTGTGTGATTATATATATATATATACAGCCTGTGTGACTATAGAGAGGTGTATATACTGCTGGAGGTGCTGAGTCTATGTGATTATATATATATATACAGCCTGTGTGACTATAGAGAGGTGTATATACTGCTGGAGGTGCTGAGTCTATGTGATTATATATATATATATACAGCCTGTGTGACTATAGAGAGGTGTATATACTGCTGGAGGTGCTGAGTCTGTGTGATATATATATATATATACAGCCTGTGTGACTATAGAGAGGTGTATATACTGCTGGAGGTGCTGAGCCTGTGTGATTATATATATATATATACAGCCTGTGTGACTATAGAGAGGTGTATATACTGCTGGAGGTGCTGAGCCTGTGTGATTATATATATATATACAGCCTGTGTGACTATAGAGAGGTGTATATACTGCTGGAGGTGCTGAGCCTGTGTGATTATATATATATATACAGCCTGTGTGACTATAGAGAGGTGTATATACTGCTGGAGGTGCTGAGTCTATGTGATTATATATATATACAGCCTGTGTGACTATAGAGAGGTGTATATACTGCTGGAGGTGCTGAGTCTATGTGATTATATATATATATACAGCCTGTGTGACTATAGAGAGGTGTATATACTGCTGGAGGTGCTGAGCCTGTGTGATTATATATATATACAGCCTGTGTGACTATAGAGAGGTGTATATACTGCTGGAGGTGCTGAGTCTATGTGATTATATATATATACAGCCTGTGTGACTATAGAGAGGTGTATATACTGCTGGAGGTGCTGAGTCTGTGTGATTATATATATATATACAGCCTGTGTGACTATAGAGAGGTGTATATACTGCTGGAGGTGCTGAGTCTATGTGATTATATATATATATATATACAGCCTGTGTGACTATAGAGAGGTGTATATACTGCTGGAGGTGCTGAGTCTATGTGATTATATATATATATACAGCCTGTGTGACTATAGAGAGGTGTATATACTGCTGGAGGTGCTGAGCCTGTGTGATTATATATATATATATACAGCCTGTGTGACTATAGAGAGGTGTATATACTGCTGGAGGTGCTGAGCCTGTGTGATTATATATATATACAGCCTGTGTGACTATAGAGAGGTGTATATACTGCTGGAGGTGCTGAGTCTGTGTGATTATATATATATATACAGCCTGTGTGACTATAGAGAGGTGTATATACTGCTGGAGGTGCTGAGTCTATGTGATTATATATATATATATACAGCCTGTGTGACTATAGAGAGGTGTATATACTGCTGGAGGTGCTGAGTCTGTGTGATTATATATATATATAGCCTGTGTGACTATAGAGAGGTGTATATACTGCTGGAGGTGCTGAGCCTGTGTGATTATATATATATATATACAGCCTGTGTGACTATAGAGAGGTGTATATACTGCTGGAGGTGCTGAGTCTATGTGATTATATATATATATACAGCCTGTGTGACTATAGAGAGGTGTATATACTGCTGGAGGTGCTGAGTCTATGTGATTATATATATCTATACAGCCTGTGTGACTATAGAGAGGTGTATATACTGCTGGAGGTGCTGAGCCTGTGTGATTATATATATATATATACAGCCTGTGTGACTATAGAGAGGTGTATATACTGCTGGAGGTGCTGAGTCTATGTGATTATATATATATATACAGCCTGTGTGACTATAGAGAGGTGTATATACTGCTGGAGGTGCTGAGTCTATGTGATTATATATATATACAGCCTGTGTGACTATAGAGAGGTGTATATACTGCTGGAGGTGCTGAGTCTATGTGATTATATATATATATACAGCCTGTGTGACTATAGAGAGGTGTATATACTGCTGGAGGTGCTGAGCCTGTGTGATTATATATATATACAGCCTGTGTGACTATAGAGAGGTGTATATACTGCTGGAGGTGCTGAGTCTGTGTGATTATATATATATATACACAGCCTGTGTGACTATAGAGAGGTGTATATACTGCTGGGGGTGCTGAGCCTGTGTGATTATATATATATATATACAGCCTGTGTGACTATAGAGAGGTGTATATACTGCTGGAGGTGCTGAGCCTGTGTGATTATATATATATATACAGCCTGTGTGACTATAGAGAGGTGTATATACTGCTGGAGGTGCTGAGTCTATGTGATTATATATATATATACAGCCTGTGTGACTATAGAGAGGTGTATATACTGCTGGAGGTGCTGAGTCTATGTGATTATATATATATACAGCCTGTGTGACTATAGAGAGGTGTATATACTGCTGGAGGTGCTGAGTCTATGTGATTATATATATATATACAGCCTGTGTGACTATAGAGAGGTGTATATACTGCTGGAGGTGCTGAGCCTGTGTGATTATATATATATACAGCCTGTGTGACTATAGAGAGGTGTATATACTGCTGGAGGTGCTGAGTCTGTGTGATTATATATATATATACACAGCCTGTGTGACTATAGAGAGGTGTATATACTGCTGGGGGTGCTGAGCCTGTGTGATTATATATATATATATACAGCCTGTGTGACTATAGAGAGGTGTATATACTGCTGGAGGTGCTGAGCCTGTGTGATTATATATATATATACAGCCTGTGTGACTATAGAGAGGTGTATATACTGCTGGAGGTGCTGAGTCTATGTGATTATATATATATATATATATATATACAGCCTGTGTGACTATAGAGAGGTGTATATACTGCTGGAGGTGCTGAGTCTATGTGATTATATATATATATACAGCCTGTGTGACTATAGAGAGGTGTATATACTGCTGGAGGTGCTGAGCCTGTGTGATTATATATATATATACAGCCTGTGTGACTATAGAGAGGTGTATATACTGCTGGAGGTGCTGAGCCTGTGTGATTATATATATATATATATACAGCCTGTGTGACTATAGAGAGGTGTATATACTGCTGGAGGTGCTGAGTCTATGTGATTATATATATATATACAGCCTGTGTGACTATAGAGAGGTGTATATACTGCTGGAGGTGCTGAGTCTGTGTGATTATATATATATATACAGCCTGTGTGACTATAGAGAGGTGTATATACTGCTGGAGGTGCTGAGTCTGTGTGATTATATATATATATACACAGCCTGTGTGACTATAGAGAGGTGTATATACTGCTGGGGGTGCTGAGCCTGTGTGATTATATATATATATATACAGCCTGTGTGACTATAGAGAGGTGTATATACTGCTGGAGGTGCTGAGCCTGTGTGATTATATATATATATACAGCCTGTGTGACTATAGAGAGGTGTATATACTGCTGGAGGTGCTGAGTCTATGTGATTATATATATATATATATATATACAGCCTGTGTGACTATAGAGAGGTGTATATACTGCTGGAGGTGCTGAGTCTATGTGATTATATATATATATACAGCCTGTGTGACTATAGAGAGGTGTATATACTGCTGGAGGTGCTGAGCCTGTGTGATTATATATATATATACAGCCTGTGTGACTATAGAGAGGTGTATATACTGCTGGAGGTGCTGAGTCTGTGTGATTATATATATATACAGCCTGTGTGACTATAGAGAGGTGTATATACTGCTGGAGGTGCTGAGCCTGTGTGATTATATATATATATATACAGCCTGTGTGACTATAGAGAGGTGTATATACTGCTGGAGGTGCTGAGTCTATGTGATTATATATATATATATATATATATATATATACAGCCTGTGTGACTATAGAGAGGTGTATATACTGCTGGAGGTGCTGAGTCTATGTGATTATATATATATATACAGCCTGTGTGACTATAGAGAGGTGTATATACTGCTGGAGGTGCTGAGCCTGTGTGATTATATATATATATATATATACAGCCTGTGTGACTATAGAGAGGTGTATATACTGCTGGAGGTGCTGAGCCTGTGTGATTATATATATATATATACAGCCTGTGTGACTATAGAGAGGTGTATATACTGCTGGAGGTGCTGAGCCTGTGTGATTATATATATATATATACAGCCTGTGTGACTATAGAGAGGTGTATATACTGCTGGAGGTGCTGAGCCTGTGTGATTATATATATATATACAGCCTGTGTGACTATAGAGAGGTGTATATACTGCTGGAGGTGCTGAGTCTATGTGATTATATATATATATACAGCCTGTGTGACTATAGAGAGGTGTATATACTGCTGGAGGTGCTGAGTCTATGTGATTATATATATATATACAGCCTGTGTGACTATAGAGAGGTGTATATACTGCTGGAGGTGCTGAGCCTGTGTGATTATATATATATATACAGCCTGTGTGACTATAGAGAGGTGTATATACTGCTGGAGGTGCTGAGTCTATGTGATTATATATATATATACAGCCTGTGTGACTATAGAGAGGTGTATATACTGCTGGAGGTGCTGAGCCTGTGTGATTATATA
Organism: Rhinoderma darwinii; assembly: GCF_050947455.1. NCBI lineage: Eukaryota > Metazoa > Chordata > Amphibia > Anura > Rhinodermatidae > Rhinoderma > Rhinoderma darwinii. Next base: position 2,951 of record NW_027461908.1, on the reverse strand, counting down.
TATATATATACAGCCTGTGTGACTATAGAGAGGTGTATATACTGCTGGAGGTGCTGAGTCTGTGATTATATATATATATATACAGCCTGTGTGACTATAGAGAGGTGTATATACTGCTGGAGGTGCTGAGTCTGTGTGATTATATATATATATATACAGCCTGTGTGACTATAGAGAGGTGTATATACTGCTGGAGGTGCTGAGTCTATGTGATTATATATATATATATACAGCCTGTGTGACTATAGAGAGGTGTATATACTGCTGGAGGTGCTGAGTCTGTGTGATTATATATATATATATATATACAGCCTGTGTGACTATAGAGAGGTGTATATACTGCTGGAGGTGCTGAGCCTGTGTGATTATATATATATATATATATATATACAGCCTGTGTGACTATAGAGAGGTGTATATACTGCTGGAGGTGCTGAGCCTGTGTGATTATATATATATACAGCCTGTGTGACTATAGAGAGGTGTATATACTGCTGGAGGTGCTGAGTCTATGTGATTATATATATATACAGCCTGTGTGACTATAGAGAGGTGTATATACTGCTGGAGGTGCTGAGTCTATGTGATTATATATATATACAGCCTGTGTGACTATAGAGAGGTGTATATACTGCTGGAGGTGCTGAGTCTATGTGATTATATATATATATATACACAGCCTGTGTGACTATAGAGAGGTGTATATACTGCTGGAGGTGCTGAGCCTGTGTGATTATATATATATACAGCCTGTGTGACTATAGAGAGGTGTATATACTGCTGGAGGTGGTGAGTCTATGTGATTATATATATATATACAGCCTGTGTGACTATAGAGAGGTGTATATACTGCTGGAGGTGCTGAGTCTATGTGATTATATATATATATATACACAGCCTGTGTGACTATAGAGAGGTGTATATACTGCTGGAGGTGCTGAGTCTATGTGATTATATATATATATATACAGCCTGTGTGACTATAGAGAGGTGTATATACTGCTGGAGGTGCTGAGCCTGTGTGATTATATATATATATATACAGCCTGTGTGACTATAGAGAGGTGTATATACTGCTGGAGGTGCTGAGTCTGTGTGATTATATATATATACAGCCTGTGTGACTATAGAGAGGTGTATATACTGCTGGAGGTGCTGAGTCTATGTGATTATATATATATATATATATACAGCCTGTGTGACTATAGAGAGGTGTATATACTGCTGGAGGTGCTGAGCCTGTGTGATTATATATATATATATATACAGCCTGTGTGACTATAGAGAGGTGTATATACTGCTGGAGGTGCTGAGCCTGTGTGATTATATATATATATACAGCCTGTGTGACTATAGAGAGGTGTATATACTGCTGGAGGTGCTGAGTCTATGTGATTATATATATATACAGCCTGTGTGACTATAGAGAGGTGTATATACTGCTGGAGGTGGTGAGTCTATGTGATTATATATATATATACAGCCTGTGTGACTATAGAGAGGTGTATATACTGCTGGAGGTGCTGAGTCTGTGTGATTATATATATATATATACAGCCTGTGTGACTATAGAGAGGTGTATATACTGCTGGAGGTGCTGAGTCTATGTGATTATATATATATATATACAGCCTGTGTGACTATAGAGAGGTGTATATACTGCTGGAGGTGCTGAGCCTGTGTGATTATATATATATACAGCCTGTGTGACTATAGAGAGGTGTATATACTGCTGGAGGTGCTGAGCCTGTGTGATTATATATATATACAGCCTGTGTGACTATAGAGAGGTGTATATACTGCTGGAGGTGCCGAGCCTGTGTGATTATATATATATACAGCCTGTGTGACTATAGAGAGGTGTATATACTGCTGGAGGTGCTGAGTCTGTGTGATTATATATATATATATATATATACAGCCTGTGTGACTATAGAGAGGTGTATATACTGCTGGAGGTGCTGAGTCTGTGTGATTATATATATATATACAGCCTGTGTGACTATAGAGAGGTGTATATACTGCTGGAGGTGCTGAGTCTATGTGATTATATATATATATATACAGCCTGTGTGACTATAGAGAGGTGTATATACTGCTGGAGGTGCTGAGCCTGTGTGATTATATATATATATATACAGCCTGTGTGACTATAGAGAGGTGTATATACTGCTGGAGGTGCTGAGCCTGTGTGATTATATATATATATACAGCCTGTGTGACTATAGAGAGGTGTATATACTGCTGGAGGTGCTGAGTCTATGTGATTATATATATATATATACAGCCTGTGTGACTATAGAGAGGTGTATATACTGCTGGAGGTGCTGAGTCTATGTGATTATATATATATATACAGCCTGTGTGACTATAGAGAGGTGTATATACTGCTGGGGGTGCTGAGCCTATGTGATTATATATATATATATATATACAGCCTGTGTGACTATAGAGAGGTGTATATACTGCTGGAGGTGCTGAGCCTATGTGATTATATATATATATATATACAGCCTGTGTGACTATAGAGAGGTGTATATACTGCTGGAGGTGCTGAGTCTATGTGATTATATATATATACAGCCTGTGTGACTATAGAGAGGTGTATATACTGCTGGAGGTGCTGAGCCTATGTGATTATATATATATATATATACAGCCTGTGTGACTATAGAGAGGTGTATATACTGCTGGAGGTGCTGAGCCTGTGTGATTATATATATATATACAGCCTGTGTGACTATAGAGAGGTGTATATACTGCTGGAGGTGCTGAGCCTGTGTGATTTATATATATATATATATATATACAGCCTGTGTGACTATAGAGAGGTGTATATACTGCTGGAGGTGCTGAGCCTGTGTGATTTATTTATTTATATATACAGCCTGTGTGACTATAGAGAGGTGTATATACTGCTGGAGGTGCTGAGCCTGTGTGATTATATATAT
>NW_027461907.1:0-105276 GCF_050947455.1 Rhinoderma darwinii | reverse complement strand
ACGCCTGTCGCTGACTGTAAGAGGGAGCGTACGCCTGTCGCTGACTGTAAGAGGGAGCGTACGCCTGTCGCTGACTGTAAGAGGGAGCGTACGCCTGTCGCTGACTGTAAGAGGGAGCGTACGCCTGTCGCTGACTGTAAGAGGGAGCGTACGCCTGTCGCTGACTGTAAGAGGGAGCGTACGCCTGTCGCTGCCTTTAAGAGGAGCGTACGCCTGTCGCTGACTGTAAGAGGGAGCGTACGCCTGTCGCTGACTGTAAGAGGGAGCGTACGCCTGTCGCTGACTGTAAGAGGGAGCGTACGCCTGTCGCTGACTGTAAGAGGGAGCGTACGCCTGTCGCTGACTGTAAGAGGGAGCGTACGCCTGTCGCTGACTGTAAGAGGGAGCGTACGCCTGTCGCTGACTGTAAGAGGGAGCGTACGCCTGTCGCTGACTGTAAGAGGGAGCGTACGCCTGTCGCTGACTGTAAGAGGGAGCGTACGCCTGTCGCTGACTGTAAGAGGGAGCGTACGCCTGTCGCTGACTGTAAGAGGGAGCGTACGCCTGTCGCTGACTGTAAGAGGGAGCGTACGCCTGTCGCTGACTGTAAGAGGGAGCGTACGCCTGTCGCTGACTGTAAGAGGGAGCGTACGCCTGTCGCTGACTGTAAGAGGGAGCGTACGCCTGTCGCTGACTGTAAGAGGGAGCGTACGCCTGTCGCTGACTGTAAGAGGGAGCGTACGCCTGTCGCTGACTGTTAAGAGGAGCGTACGCCTGTCGCTGACTGTAAGAGGGAGCGTACGCCTGTCGCTGACTGTAAGAGGGAGCGTACGCCTGTCGCTGACTGTAAGAGGGAGCGTACGCCTGTCGCTGACTGTAAGAGGGAGCGTACGCCTGTCGCTGACTGTAAGAGGGAGCGTACGCCTGTCGCTGACTGTAAGAGGGAGCGTACGCCTGTCGCTGACTGTAAGAGGGAGCGTACGCCTGTCGCTGACTGTAAGAGGGAGCGTACGCCTGTCGCTGACTGTAAGAGGGAGCGTACGCCTGTCGCTGACTGTAAGAGGGAGCGTACGCCTGTCGCTGACTGTAAGAGGGAGCGTACGCCTGTCGCTGACTGTAAGAGGGAGCGTACGCCTGTCGCTGACTGTAAGAGGGAGCGTACGCCTGTCGCTGACTGTAAGAGGGAGCGTACGCCTGTCGCTGACTGTAAGAGGGAGCGTACGCCTGTCGCTGACTGTAAGAGGGAGCGTACGCCTGTCGCTGACTGTAAGAGGGAGCGTACGCCTGTCGCTGACTGTAAGAGGGAGCGTACGCCTGTCGCTGACTGTAAGAGGGAGCGTACGCCTGTCGCTGACTAAGAGGGAGCGTACGCCTGTCGCTGACTGTAAGAGGGAGCGTACGCCTGTCGCTGACTGTAAGAGGGAGCGTACGCCTGTCGCTGACTGTAAGAGGGAGCGTACGCCTGTCGCTGACTGTAAGAGGGAGCGTACGCCTGTAGCTGACTGTAAGAGGGAGCGTACGCCTGTCGCTGACTGTAAGAGGGAGCGTACGCCTGTCGCTGACTGTAAGAGGGAGCGTACGCCTGTCGCTGACTGTAAGAGGGAGCGTACGCCTGTCGCTGACTGTAAGAGGGAGCGTACGCCTGTCGCTGACTGTAAGAGGGAGCGTACGCCTGTCGCTGACTGTAAGAGGGAGCGTACGCCTGTCGCTGACTGTAAGAGGGAGCGTACGCCTGTCGCTGACTGTAAGAGGGAGCGTACGCCTGTCGCTGACTGTAAGAGGGAGCGTACGCCTGTCGCTGACTGTAAGAGGGAGCGTACGCCTGTCGCTGACTGTAAGAGGGAGCGTACGCCTGTCGCTGACTGTAAGAGGGAGCGTACGCCTGTCGCTGACTGTAAGAGGGAGCGTACGCCTGTCGCTGACTGTAAGAGGGAGCGTACGCCTGTCGCTGACTGTAAGAGGGAGCGTACGCCTGTCGCTGCCTTTAAGAGGGAGCGTACGCCTGTCGCTGACTGTAAGAGGGAGCGTACGCCTGTCGCTGACTGTAAGAGGGAGCGTACGCCTGTCGCTGACTGTAAGAGGGAGCGTACGCCTGTCGCTGACTGTAAGAGGGAGCGTACGCCTGTCGCTGACTGTAAGAGGGAGCGTACGCCTGTCGCTGACTGTAAGAGGGAGCGTACGCCTGTCGCTGACTGTAAGAGGGAGCGTACGCCTGTCGCTGACTGTAAGAGGGAGCGTACGCCTGTCGCTGACTGTAAGAGGGAGCGTACGCCTGTCGCTGACTGTAAGAGGGAGCGTACGCCTGTCGCTGACTGTAAGAGGGAGCGTACGCCTGTCGCTGACTGTAAGAGGGAGCGTACGCCTGTCCCTGCCTGTAAGAGGGAGCGTACGCCTGTCGCTGACTGTAAGAGGGAGCGTACGCCTGTCGCTGACTGTAAGAGGGAGCGTACGCCTGTCGCTGACTGTAAGAGGGAGCGTACGCCTGTCGCTGACTGTAAGACGGAGCGTACGCCTGTCGCTGACTGTAAGAGGTAGCGTACGCCTGTCGCTGACTGTAAGAGGGAGCGTACGCCTGTCGCTGACTGTAAGAGGGAGCGTACGCCTGTCGCTGACTGTAAGAGGGAGCGTACGCCTGTCGCTGACTGTAAGAGGGAGCGTACGCCTGTCGCTGCCTTTAAGAGGGAGCGTACGCCTGTCGCTGACTGTAAGAGGGAGCGTACGCCTGTCGCTGACTGTAAGAGGGAGCGTACGCCTGTCGCTGACTGTAAGAGGGAGCGTACGCCTGTCGCTGACTGTAAGAGGGAGCGTACGCCTGTCGCTGACTGTAAGAGGGAGCGTACGCCTGTCGCTGACTGTAAGAGGGAGCGTACGCCTGTCGCTGACTGTAAGAGGGAGCGTACGCCTGTCGCTGACTGTAAGAGGGAGCGTACGCCTGTCGCTGACTGTAAGAGGGAGCGTACGCCTGTCGCTGACTGTAAGAGGGAGCGTACGCCTGTCGCTGACTGTAAGAGGGAGCGTACGCCTGTCGCTGACTGTAAGAGGGAGCGTACGCCTGTCGCTGACTGTAAGAGGGAGCGTACGCCTGTCGCTGACTGTAAGAGGGAGCGTACGCCTGTCGCTGACTGTAAGAGGGAGCGTACGCCTGTCGCTGACTGTAAGAGGGAGCGTACGCCTGTCGCTGACTGTAAGAGGGAGCGTACGCCTGTCGCTGACTGTAAGAGGGAGCGTACGCCTGTCGCTGACTGTAAGAGGGAGCGTACGCCTGTCGCTGACTGTAAGAGGGAGCGTACGCCTGTCGCTGACTGTAAGAGGGAGCGTACGCCTGTCGCTGACTGTAAGAGGGAGCGTACGCCTGTCGCTGACTGTAAGAGGGAGCGTACGCCTGTCGCTGACTGTAAGAGGGAGCGTACGCCTGTCGCTGACTGTAAGAGGGAGCGTACGCCTGTCGCTGACTGTAAGAGGGAGCGTACGCCTGTCGCTGACTGTAAGAGGGAGCGTACGCCTGTCGCTGACTGTAAGAGGGAGCGTACGCCTGTCGCTGACTGTAAGAGGGAGCGTACGCATGTCGCTGACTGTAAGAGGGAGCGTACGCCTGTCGCTGACTGTAAGAGGGAGCGTACGCCTGTCGCTGACTGTAAGAGGGAGCGTACGCCTGTCGCTGACTGTAAGAGGGAGCGTACGCCTGTCGCTGACTGTAAGAGGGAGCGTACGCCTGTCGCTGACTGTAAGAGGGAGCGTACGCCTGTCGCTGACTGTAAGAGGGAGCGTACGCCTGTCGCTGACTGTAAGAGGGAGCGTACGCCTGTCGCTGACTGTAAGAGGGAGCGTACGCCTGTCGCTGACTGTAAGAGGGAGCGTACGCCTGTCGCTGACTGTAAGAGGGAGCGTACGCCTGTCGCTGCCTTTAAGAGGGAGCGTACGCCTGTCGCTGACTGTAAGAGGGAGCGTACGCCTGTCGCTGACTGTAAGAGGGAGCGTACGCCTGTCGCTGACTGTAAGAGGGAGCGTACGCCTGTCGCTGACTGTAAGAGGGAGCGTACGCCTGTCGCTGACTGTAAGAGGGAGCGTACGCCTGTCGCTGACTGTAAGAGGGAGCGTACGCCTGTCGCTGACTGTAAGAGGGAGCGTACGCCTGTCGCTGACTGTAAGAGGGAGCGTACGCCTGTCGCTGACTGTAAGAGGGAGCGTACGCCTGTCCCTGCCTGTAAGAGGGAGCGTACGCCTGTCGCTGACTGTAAGAGGGAGCGTACGCCTGTCGCTGACTGTAAGAGGGAGCGTACGCCTGTCGCTGACTGTAAGAGGGAGCGTACGCCTGTCGCTGACTGTAAGACGGAGCGTACGCCTGTCGCTGACTGTAAGAGGTAGCGTACGCCTGTCGCTGACTGTAAGAGGGAGCGTACGCCTGTCGCTGACTGTAAGAGGGAGCGTACGCCTGTCGCTGACTGTAAGAGGGAGCGTACGCCTGTCGCTGACTGTAAGAGGGAGCGTACGCCTGTCGCTGCCTTTAAGAGGGAGCGTACGCCTGTCGCTGACTGTAAGAGGGAGCGTACGCCTGTCGCTGACTGTAAGAGGGAGCGTACGCCTGTCGCAGACTGTAAGAGGGAGCGTACGCCTGTCGCTGACTGTAAGAGGGAGCGTACGCCTGTCGCTGACTGTAAGAGGGAGCGTACGCCTGTCGCTGACTGTAAGAGGGAGCGTACGCCTGTCGCTGACTGTAAGAGGGAGCGTACGCCTGTCGCTGACTGTAAGAGGGAGCGTACGCCTGTCGCTGACTGTAAGAGGGAGCGTACGCCTGTCGCTGACTGTAAGAGGGAGCGTACGCCTGTCGCTGACTGTAAGAGGGAGCGTACGCCTGTCGCTGACTGTAAGAGGGAGCGTACGCCTGTCGCTGACTGTAAGAGGGAGCGTACGCCTGTCGCTGACTGTAAGAGGGAGCGTACGCCTGTCGCTGACTGTAAGAGGGAGCGTACGCCTGTCGCTGACTGTAAGAGGGAGCGTACGCCTGTCGCTGACTGTAAGAGGGAGCGTACGCCTGTCGCTGACTGTAAGAGGGAGCGTACGCCTGTCGCTGACTGTAAGAGGGAGCGTACGCCTGTCGCTGACTGTAAGAGGGAGCGTACGCCTGTCGCTGACTGTAAGAGGGAGCGTACGCCTGTCGCTGACTGTAAGAGGGAGCGTACGCCTGTCGCTGACTGTAAGAGGGAGCGTACGCATGTCGCTGACTGTAAGAGGGAGCGTACGCCTGTCGCTGACTGTAAGAGGGAGCGTACGCCTGTCGCTGACTGTAAGAGGGAGCGTACGCCTGTCGCTGACTGTAAGAGGGAGCGTACGCCTGTCGCTGACTGTAAGAGGGAGCGTACGCCTGTCGCTGACTGTAAGAGGGAGCGTACGCCTGTCGCTGACTGTAAGAGGGAGCGTACGCCTGTCGCTGACTGTAAGAGGGAGCGTACGCCTGTCGCTGACTGTAAGAGGGAGCGTACGCCTGTCGCTGACTGTAAGAGGGAGCGTACGCCTGTCGCTGACTGTAAGAGGGAGCGTACGCCTGTCGCTGCCTTTAAGAGGGAGCGTACGCCTGTCGCTGACTGTAAGAGGGAGCGTACGCCTGTCGCTGACTGTAAGAGGGAGCGTACGCCTGTCGCTGACTGTAAGAGGGAGCGTACGCCTGTCGCTGACTGTAAGAGGGAGCGTACGCCTGTCGCTGACTGTAAGAGGGAGCGTACGCCTGTCGCTGACTGTAAGAGGGAGCGTACGCCTGTCGCTGACTGTAAGAGGGAGCGTACGCCTGTCGCTGACTGTAAGAGGGAGCGTACGCCTGTCGCTGACTGTAAGAGGGAGCGTACGCCTGTCGCTGACTGTAAGAGGGAGCGTACGCCTGTCGCTGACTGTAAGAGGGAGCGTACGCCTGTCGCTGACTGTAAGAGGGAGCGTACGCCTGTCGCTGACTGTAAGAGGGAGCGTACGCCTGTCCCTGCCTGTAAGAGGGAGCGTACGCCTGTCGCTGACTGTAAGAGGGAGCGTACGCCTGTCGCTGACTGTAAGAGGGAGCGTACGCCTGTCGCTGACTGTAAGAGGGAGCGTACGCCTGTCGCTGACTGTAAGAGGGAGCGTACGCCTGTCGCTGACTGTAAGAGGTAGCGTACGCCTGTCGCTGACTGTAAGAGGGAGCGTACGCCTGTCGCTGACTGTAAGAGGGAGCGTACGCCTGTCGCTGACTGTAAGAGGGAGCGTACGCCTGTCGCTGACTGTAAGAGGGAGCGTACGCCTGTCGCTGACTGTAAGAGGGAGCGTACGCCTGTCGCTGACTGTAAGAGGGAGCGTACGCCTGTCGCTGACTGTAAGAGGGAGCGTACGCCTGTCGCTGACTGTAAGAGGGAGCGTACGCCTGTCGCTGACTGTAAGAGGGAGCGTACGCCTGTCGCTGCCTTTAAGAGGGAGCGTACGCCTGTCGCTGACTGTAAGAGGGAGCGTACGCCTGTCGCTGACTGTAAGAGGGAGCGTACGCCTGTCGCTGACTGTAAGAGGGAGCGTACGCCTGTCGCTGACTGTAAGAGGGAGCGTACGCCTGTCGCTGACTGTAAGAGGGAGCGTACGCCTGTCGCTGACTGTAAGAGGGAGCGTACGCCTGTCGCTGACTGTAAGAGGGAGCGTACGCCTGTCGCTGACTGTAAGAGGGAGCGTACGCCTGTCGCTGACTGTAAGAGGGAGCGTACGCCTGTCGCTGACTGTAAGAGGGAGCGTACGCCTGTCGCTGACTGTAAGAGGGAGCGTACGCCTGTCGCTGACTGTAAGAGGGAGCGTACGCCTGTCGCTGACTGTAAGAGGGAGCGTACGCCTGTCGCTGACTGTAAGAGGGAGCGTACGCCTGTCGCTGACTGTAAGAGGGAGCGTACGCCTGTCGCTGACTGTAAGAGGGAGCGTACGCCTGTCGCTGACTGTAAGAGGGAGCGTACGCCTGTCGCTGACTGTAAGAGGGAGCGTACGCCTGTCGCTGACTGTAAGAGGGAGCGTACGCCTGTCGCTGACTGTAAGAGGGAGCGTACGCCTGTCGCTGACTGTAAGAGGGAGCGTACGCCTGTCGCTGACTGTAAGAGGGAGCGTACGCCTGTCGCTGACTGTAAGAGGGAGCGTACGCCTGTCGCTGACTGTAAGAGGGAGCGTACGCCTGTCGCTGACTGTAAGAGGGAGCGTACGCCTGTCGCTGACTGTAAGAGGGAGCGTACGCCTGTCGCTGACTGTAAGAGGGAGCGTACGCCTGTCGCTGACTGTAAGAGGGAGCGTACGCCTGTCGCTGACTGTAAGAGGGAGCGTACGCCTGTCGCTGACTGTAAGAGGGAGCGTACGCCTGTCGCTGACTGTAAGAGGGAGCGTACGCCTGTCGCTGACTGTAAGAGGGAGCGTACGCCTGTCGCTGACTGTAAGAGGGAGCGTACGCCTGTCGCTGACTGTAAGAGGGAGCGTACGCCTGTCGCTGACTGTAAGAGGGAGCGTACGCCTGTCGCTGACTAAGAGGGAGCGTACGCCTGTCGCTGACTGTAAGAGGGAGCGTACGCCTGTCGCTGACTGTAAGAGGGAGCGTACGCCTGTCGCTGACTGTAAGAGGGAGCGTACGCCTGTCGCTGACTGTAAGAGGGAGCGTACGCCTGTAGCTGACTGTAAGAGGGAGCGTACGCCTGTCGCTGACTGTAAGAGGGAGCGTACGCCTGTCGCTGACTGTAAGAGGGAGCGTACGCCTGTCGCTGACTGTAAGAGGGAGCGTACGCCTGTCGCTGACTGTAAGAGGGAGCGTACGCCTGTCGCTGACTGTAAGAGGGAGCGTACGCCTGTCGCTGACTGTAAGAGGGAGCGTACGCCTGTCGCTGACTGTAAGAGGGAGCGTACGCCTGTCGCTGACTGTAAGAGGGAGCGTACGCCTGTCGCTGACTGTAAGAGGGAGCGTACGCCTGTCGCTGACTGTAAGAGGGAGCGTACGCCTGTCGCTGACTGTAAGAGGGAGCGTACGCCTGTCGCTGCCTTTAAGAGGGAGCGTACGCCTGTCGCTGACTGTAAGAGGGAGCGTACGTCTGTCGCTGACTGTAAGAGGGAGCGTACGCCTGTCGCTGACTGTAAGAGGGAGCGTACGCCTGTCGCTGACTGTAAGAGGGAGCGTACGCCTGTCGCTGACTGTAAGAGGGAGCGTACGCCTGTCGCTGACTGTAAGAGGGAGCGTACGCCTGTCGCTGACTGTAAGAGGGAGCGTACGCCTGTCGCTGACTGTAAGAGGGAGCGTACGCCTGTCGCTGACTGTAAGAGGGAGCGTACGCCTGTCGCTGACTGTAAGAGGGAGCGTACGCCTGTCGCTGACTGTAAGAGGGAGCGTACGCCTGTCGCTGACTGTAAGAGGGAGCGTACGCCTGTCGCTGACTGTAAGAGGGAGCGTACGCCTGTCCCTGCCTGTAAGAGGGAGCGTACGCCTGTCGCTGACTGTAAGAGGGAGCGTACGCCTGTCGCTGACTGTAAGAGGGAGCGTACGCCTGTCGCTGACTGTAAGAGGGAGCGTACGCCTGTCGCTGACTGTAAGAGGGAGCGTACGCCTGTCGCTGACTGTAAGAGGTAGCGTACGCCTGTCGCTGACTGTAAGAGGGAGCGTACGCCTGTCGCTGACTGTAAGAGGGAGCGTACGCCTGTCGCTGACTGTAAGAGGGAGCGTACGCCTGTCGCTGACTGTAAGAGGGAGCGTACGCCTGTCGCTGCCTTTAAGAGGGAGCGTACGCCTGTCGCTGACTGTAAGAGGGAGCGTACGCCTGTCGCTGACTGTAATAGGGAGCGTACGCCTGTCGCTGACTGTAAGAGGGAGCGTACGCCTGTCGCTGACTGTAAGAGGGAGCGTACGCCTGTCGCTGACTGTAAGAGGGAGCGTACGCCTGTCGCTGACTGTAAGAGGGAGCGTACGCCTGTCGCTGACTGTAAGAGGGAGCGTACGCCTGTCGCTGACTGTAAGAGGGAGCGTACGCCTGTCGCTGACTGTAAGAGGGAGCGTACGCCTGTCGCTGACTGTAAGAGGGAGCGTACGCCTGTCGCTGACTGTAAGAGGGAGCGTACGCCTGTCGCTGACTGTAAGAGGGAGCGTACGCCTGTCGCTGACTGTAAGAGGGAGCGTACGCCTGTCGCTGACTGTAAGAGGGAGCGTACGCCTGTCGCTGACTGTAAGAGGGAGCGTACGCCTGTCGCTGACTGTAAGAGGGAGCGTACGCCTGTCGCTGACTGTAAGAGGGAGCGTACGCCTGTCGCTGACTGTAAGAGGGAGCGTACGCCTGTCGCTGACTGTAAGAGGGAGCGTACGCCTGTCCCTGCCTGTAAGAGGGAGCGTACGCCTGTCATTGCCTGTAAGAGGGAGCGTACGCCTGTCACTGCCTGTAAGAGGGAGCGTACGCCTGTCACTGCCTGTAAGAGGGAGCCTACGCCTGTCACTGCCTGTAAGAGGGAGCGTACGCCTGTCACTGCCTGTAAGAGGGAGCGTACGCCTGTCACTGCCTGTAAGAGGGAGCGTACGCCTGTCACTGCCTGTAAGAGGGAGCGTACGCCTGTCACTGCCTGTAAGAGGGAGCGTACGCCTGTCACTGCCTGTAAGAGGGAGCGTACGCCTGTCACTGCCTGTAAGAGGGAGTGTACGCCTGTCCGTAGCGCATGTTATAATCACTATAGAGTATGTGCTGCCAGTGATTACTGAACAGCAGAATCCAGAGTCACTGATGTCCTAGAATCCGCAACACAGCTCGTCCAATAGAAATGTTCTGACTCTGGTAGTATATGCTTCATACAGGCAGCCAATTCACGTCAGAGCGCACTGCCGGATGTTTCTAATGGAGAAGCTACGGCGCCGATTACACTGATTGACTCTGGATTGTAGTAGAAGATACCAGAGGCTGAACCTGTAATATCTATAGGTGGAGGCCCAGGATACATTCCACTGGTGGGTCCCGGGCGCCCCTGCCGACACGAACACTTCCAGTGATGTCATCATCTTGGATCCAGGCATGGTTCATGTCCACTAGTGTTCTCCAGCTGTCACATAACTAGGACTGCACCGTCATCATCTTTTTATGTTTTTGGATAATTTATATCTGTATTTTTATATCATAGTTTTTTATGTATTTTGAGGTGGATGATAATGATGATTTTATATTGTTATTGACATTTAATAGTGGTATTTACTCCTGATCAGATCTAAGGTTTCTTGCACACAACTGTTGTGCCGTTTTTGACGGCATCTGAGTGGCACCCGATAGTCTTCATGGACCCATTCACTTTAGCGGGTGAATCGGGTCTGTGAAAAATGGTCCGAGTCTCCAATGCGAGGAAAGATAGAACATGTCCAATCTTTCCTCGGATCACTGGCGGGACACGGCCGTGTGCATGCGGCGTAAAATTCCTGTACCATCTGAAAATCTCAATGGTCCTGTTCACACCTGTGTCGGAGGCTCTGCCACAGATTCCGTCATTTTTGCTGGACACGATAGCGCAATACGCAGCTCTACTTTATCCGTCAAAATGACGGAAACTATTAACGTCAGTAGATTTCTTTTGGTGCCATTGGTTTGCATCATGTGATGGATCTGGCTCTTCCGATATTCTCGTTGTTCTGGATTGAGCAGCATAACAGAATAGCCTGAGCTCCTTCTACATATAGGACTTTTTCACATGCTTGTGTCACTTCCGTTTTTTACCGGTTACTGGGAGCGCAAACAATGAATATAGACCATTTACGTAACCGGCCGTGACTTCCGCTCCGCTCAGCACCCAGTATTGGCTGGAGTGAGTTACATACACGTCTTATAAGCCGATCAGTATGAATCCCACACGACCCATTTATTACTGAGCGATATTCAGGCGTTACCGTTATTCTGCGTGTCGCTACGATTCTGGTCACACCACATATGTACAGGTTGTTTATATTTTACTACCTTTGCACAATAAAAACAAAAATAATTTGTTTTTGCATCGCAGTTTCCCCAGAGCCGTAACTATTGTATTTTTCCGTCGACGTCACTATATGTTTGCTTGTTTTCTGCGGGTCGAGTTGTATTTTAATGGCACCATTTTTGTGTGTATATATTATATGAATTAACTTTTATGATATTTTTTTTGGGGGGGGGGGCAGATTTTTTTTATGGTCTTCACCATGCACTTTAAATATTGTGTTAACTTTATTGCTCGGGCCATCACGATCGCGGCGATACCATATATGTGTATTTATTTCACTTGTTAAAAATAAATAATAATTTATGGAAAAAACTGACAACCCATCGGCGGCCGGGGATCACATTCGTTGGCTGCCAATGGGTGAAAAACATTGAGCGATTTTTCTATGGGGTCACATATTACACCACTTTGCGGGAGAGTCCATGAACACGTATGTAAATGCCTGTGCCTATGTTTTATGGGTGCCATTCTACATTTTAGAAAGTCTGTGGAATTGACCACATTGATTTGGGAATTCTTTGAGGTGATAGAAACCTCCCCAGATGGTGTAGTGTGACCCTCCTGTCTGTATTCTTGTACCATATTACATTTTATATGGCCGCTCGGGTGTAACGGTTCACTGGGATACGCTTCTTGTGATGTCATCCAGAATGTGGGCAGATTCTATTTCTCTGCACTGTGAAGAACCTGAGCGTGATGTCATGAAGGGGCGTGGCCTGTAATCTGGACGTGTTCCGTTTCCACATAATGGCCAACCAGTTATGACATCAGAAAGTTTATAAATTGGGGTCACACATTGACCACGGTGTCAGTTTCTCTTGCTGGCTCTCATCATGGAGGTGTCGCGTAAGAAGAGGATGTTGGTGAAGACGTTTCCCAAGATGAGTACTGTAGAGAAAATGGAGGTTGGCGGACGCCGGCTTCCGGATGATGTGGAGATGGTGGACGTGGAGGACAAAGATGAAAAAATGGAGGTTGGCGGACAACAGTTTACGGATGATGTGGAGATGGAGGACGTGGAGGATGAGGGTGACAAAATGGAAATTGGCGGACGCCAATTTCCTGATGATGTGGAAATGGAAGACCTTTCGGGGGCTACGGTTATCATCAGGGCCTCAAACCCCCGGAAGAGAAAGCGGCCATTTTAGTACCATCTGCCACTCGGGGCCCATTTACCATCAGGGCCCCAAACCCCCGGGAGAGAAAGCGGCCATCTTAATTCCATCTGTCGCTTGGGGCCCATTTACCATCTGGGTCCCGAAACTCCCGGGAGAGAAAGCGGCCATCTTAATTCCATCCTTTACTTAGGGCCCATTCACCATCTTTAGGTGAGGTAAGTGCCGTCCACTGATGATCTTCTCCCCTCTCATCTCTTCTACAGCCGCCTGGGCACTGAATTTCTGATTTTTTTTCGCAGTTGTCACCCCATCATCGTGGCCTTTACCACCTAAACCATCTGAAATTCCCATGAAGACTCCTCCAGTGCT
Source organism: Rhinoderma darwinii (assembly GCF_050947455.1). Classification (NCBI taxonomy): domain Eukaryota; kingdom Metazoa; phylum Chordata; class Amphibia; order Anura; family Rhinodermatidae; genus Rhinoderma; species Rhinoderma darwinii. The sequence goes on along the minus strand of NW_027461907.1, from coordinate 92,851 downwards.
GAGAAGCAGTGACGAGCAGAACAGAAGCGAGATCCGGTAAGTCTGACGTCTTCTGCTCCGTCTTCAGCTTTTCCTGGTGGTGAAGGTTTTGTGAAAAAAATATTTTTTTCTTTTTTAAGATTGGACAAAAAAATGGGGAAACGTCCCAGTCTCTTCTGATCCAGGAGTGAGCTGTGTAAAGGTGGACTGACGGCCATATCCACGTGAGAAGAAGGACCCTCCCCCCCGCTCTTCATCTCACCAATCACCGCTTGTTAAAGGGCCGGCGCCACAAAACACAGCACAGCAACTCCGCCACATTCTACAATAAATATATATATATTTTTTAAAACTTTTTCACTCTTGTATTGGGCAATCATCCTGGGAATCTGTATTTTACGGGGCACTCGCGCATAGCGGTTTTGTCGGGTTTTCTTTCCACAATTTATTTAAACCATGCAGCCGTTAATGCGGAGTTCTGGTGTTCAGTTTTGTGAAACTGCTGCGTATTTTGCTACAATTTTGCATTCGTGGGCGAAAAATGTTAAAAAAAATCTGCATGCTCCGCACTTAAAGGGAATCTCCGACACCATCAATATCTGATCATCTCCGGGGACCTCCAGCATTAGTGGGGGGTAAATTGGTTGTCCGGGATTTTCAGCCTATGCAAAGCTGGGTTTACACGTTGCGGTAATGTGTTGCTCGGTCCAAACGTTTTACCCCGAAATGCAGCATAAGTGTCCCCCTAGCAATGATAGACCCCCATTAAAGCGGACCTCCTCTCCTGCCACATCTGTTTTAGTAAAAACAAAATAAGGGCCAGTTCACACTGAGTTTTTTTACGTGTTTTGTTTTTTTTTACACGGAAACAGCGCCGGAAAAAACGCCAAAAAACGGCCGAAAATGCCTTCTATTGATTTCAATGGGAGGCGGAGGGGTTTTTTTTGCGAGCGGAAAACCAGTCTCGCCGTAAACAGAAGCGACATGCCCTATCTTCGGGCGTTTACGTCTCCGACAGAGAAAGCGTATTTCGCAGAGTTTTTTGCCCACTGCCGGCTACGTACGCGGGCGAAAAACGTGGCAAACGGCGTGCAGGCAGATTAAAACCTGCCTCAAAATTCCATACGGAATGTTGAGGCAGAATTTTCTGACTTTAAAAAAACTCAGTGTGGACATAGCCTGATAATAAACCGTACCAGAATCAAAAAATGTCACTTCACCCTCCAAAAATGGAATGAAAAGAGATCAAGAAGTGGCATGTACCTAACAATGGTGCTGATCGAAACTGCAGTTCGTTACGCAGAAAACAAGTCCTCGCACGGCTTTCTTGATGGAAAAATAAAAAAGTTATGGCTCTTAAGCCTTATTCACACCAGCGTATTTCACGTCCGTGTAACACGCGTTAAAAAAACGTCCGTCGCGCGGACCGATGCAATTCAATGGGGACATTCAGTGTTTTTCACGCAGCGTGTGTCCTAAGCGTGAAGCTCACGACCTGTCCTATACTTGTGCGTTTTTAGCGCATCACGCACCCATTGAAGTCAATAGGTGCGTGAAAATCACGGACAGCACACGGACGCACATCCGTGTGCTGAGCGTGATTCACGCAACCGTTCCTAAAGGAATGAGGGGAAAAAAACAAACACCTCCTCCAGTTGTTTTTTTGATGTAAAAAAACGCGTGATACGGATGATATACGCGCGTAAAAACTGCAGACGCGCACTGTACACAGATACCACACGGAAATGCAATGCAGGAAAACGCTACTTTTTTTATGCACGCAAAACGGACAGGTTCGTGTGAATAAGGCAACACCGAAAGTAATTGCTTTTTTATAAAAATAATTTTATTGTGCAAGCGCCGTAAGACATAAAAAAAAAACTATAAACATCTGGTATCGCCGTAATCGTATCGCCCCGCAGAATAAAGTGAATGTGTCATTTATAGCGCACGGGGAACGCTGTAAAGGAATAAACAGTAGAATTGCGGTTTTGTAGTCACCACGCCTCTTAAAAATAAAATCTGATAAAAAGTTGCATGCACCCCATGAAAAGTATAATTCCTCAAGGCCTCTAGTTTCCAAAATGGGGTCACTTTTAAGGGGTTTCCCCTGTGCTGGTACCTCAGAAGCTCCGCAAATGCGACATGGCGCCCAGAAACCAATCCAGCAAAATCTACATGCCAAATAGCGCTCCTGCCTTTCTGAGCCCCGCCATTCGGCCAACCAGCAGTTTATGACCACATATGGGGTATTGCCGTAATCGGGAGAAATTATGTGTGATTTTAAATTTCACAGCCTAATTCCACAAAATGCAGCAAAAAAAATTAATAAAATGTATGGTCTAAATGCCCACTATACCCCTCGATAAGTTCCTCGAGGGGTGTAGTTTGCCAAATGGGGTCACGTTTGGGGGGTTCCCAATGTTTTGGCACCACAAGACCTCTTCAAACCGGACATGGTGCCTAATAAAAAGGAGGCCTCAAAATCCACTAGGTGCCCCTTTGCTTCGGAGGCCGGTGCTTAAGTCCATTACCGCACTAGGGCCACATGTGGGATATTTCTCTAAACTGCAGAATCTGGGCAATACGTATTAAGTTGCGTTTCTCCGGTAAAACCTTTTGTGTTATGAAAAAAAAAAAAATGAAATAAAAAAGGATTTTCTGACAAAAAAAAATTTAATTTTTAATTTCACCTCTACTTTGCTTTAAATTCCTGTGAAACACCTAAAGGGTTCATAAACTTTCTACATGCTGTTGTGAATACTTTGAGGGGCCTAGTTTCTAAAATGGGGTGTTTTATGGGAGTTTCTAATATATGGGCCCCTCAAAGCCACTTCAGAACTGAACCCTTAAAAATTTTTTAATCTAAGGGTATGTTCACACGCTCATGTGAATCCGGCCTGAGACGGAGGGTATGTGCACACGCTCATGTGAATCCGGCCTGAGACGGAGGGTATGTTCACACGCTCATGTGAATCCGGCCTGAGACGGAGGGTATGTTCACACGCTCATGTGAATCCGGCCTGAGACGGAGGGTATGTGCACACGCTCATGTGAATCCGGCCTGAGACGGAGGGTATGTGCACACGCTCATGTGAATCCGGCCTGAGACGGAGGGTATGTGCACACGCTCATGTGAATCCGGCCTGAGACGGAGGGTATGTGCACACGCTCATGTGAATCCGGCCTGAGACGGAGGGTATGTGCACACGCTCATGTGAATCCGGCCTGAGACGGAGGGTATGTGCACACGCTCATGTGAATCCGGCCTGAGACGGAGGGTATGTGCACACGCTCATGTGAATCCGGCCTGAGACGGAGGGTATGTGCACACGCTCATGTGAATACGGCCTGAGACGGAGGGTATGTGCACACGCTCATGTGAATCCGGCCTGAGACGGAGGGTATGTGCACACGCTCATGTGAATCCGGCCTGAGACGGAGGGTATGTGCACACGCTCATGTGAATCCGGCCTGAGACGGAGGGTATGTGCACACGCTCATGTGAATCCGGCCTGAGACGGAGGGTATGTGCACACGCTCATGTGAATCCGGCCTGAGACGGAGGGTATGTGCACACGCTCATGTGAATCCGGCCTGAGACGGAGGGTATGTGCACACGCTCATGTGAATCCGGCCTGAGACGGAGCGTATGTGCACACGCTCATGTGAATCCGGCCTGAGACGGAGGGTATGTGCACACGCTCATGTGAATCCGGCCTGAGACGGAGGGTATGTGCACACGCTCATGTGAATCCGGCCTGAGACGGAGGGTATGTTCACACGCTCATGAAAATCCGGCCTGAGACGGAGGGTATGTGCACACGCTCATGTGAATCCGGCCTGAGACGGAGGGTATGTGCACACGCTTAACAAAAAAAACGTCTGAAAATACGGAGCTGTTTTAATCTGGAGCTTTTTTTGCGTCGTTTTTCATAGTGTTCAATGGAAAAATCAGCTCCAAAAAACGCCTCAAGAAGTGACATGCACTTCTTTTTATGGAGCGTCTTTTTACGCTGCGTTTTTTAAAACCGCGGCGTAAAAAAGACGCCCCGTATGAACTAAATGCTGTTTTTCCCATTGATTTCAATGGGCAGATGTTTGTAGGCGTTCAGCTTCCATTTTTTCAGGCGTTTTTCAAGGCGTAAACGCCCCAAAATATGCCTGAAAACACTGCGTGTGAACATACCCTTAATATGAGAAATTGCTGTTTATGTTCTAAGCCGTGTAATGTCCTAGAAAAAAGAAAGTGTTCAAAAAACGATGCCAAAACGATGCCAATCTAAAGTAGGCATGTGGGAAACGTGAACTAGTAACTATTTTGGGGGATATAACCACCTGCCTTACAAGCAGATGCATTGAATATTCAGAAAAATTATATTCTATTTTTTCTTCTAAATTTTGCTATTTTTCACAAATAAACACTGAATATAAATCGACCAAATTTCACCACTAACATAAAGTCCAATGTGTCACGAGAAAACAGTTTCAGAATCGCTTGGATAGGTTTATGCATTCCGAAGTTATTACTGCATAAAGTGAAATATGTTAGATTTGAAAAAAAATGGGCTCTGAGCTGTGTCCTATTTTGGTGCAGCAGGGTGTGCATTGGCGCCGCTGATCCTTCATAGCCGCTTAGCTGTTTTGAAGAATCAGCGGCGAGCACCCCCCCACACACAAATCCCCCCCAAACATGGAACTGTGCCCCACACAACCCCCCCACCGTTAGTTTTTTACGCAAGCGTTTTTATAAAATCGTTTTGCGTAAAAAAGAACGGCTTGCTCTCCCATTGATGTAAATGGGAAGCATAATCAAGTGTTTGACGGTTTTTTAGGACTCCCATTCACTATGGGAACATTTGGCTATTTTTTTACGTGCAAAGGAATGGACTCGACACTTCTTTATTTACACAACGCGTTTTTTAAAAAACGAGTGTGTAAAAAAGTGCGTTGTACGTACTAACAGCGCACTTTACCAATTATTGATATCAAAAGCGCAAGCAAGCATTTGGATGTGGTTTTTGCCACGTAAAATGCGCAAAAAAAGTGTCAAATACACGACGTGTGAACCTGTCAACTGAAGTCAGTCACTTCACTTTCTTCATTCTTAGACCGGATTCACACGAGCGTCTGCGTTTTGCGCGCGCAAAAGCTCCGTGTGTCATCAGCATGTGCTGCGTGGCCTCGTGATTTTCGCGCAGCCGGCATCGTTATGACACTCTGGTTTTGTTTATAAACAGAAAAGCACGTGCTGCTTTTTTGTTTGCATTTATTTATTTTACGGCTGTTGCGCGAATCACACGCGGCACCCAAAGTGCTTCCGGGTGCCGAGCGCAATTTGCACGCACCCATTGACTTCAATGTGTGCGTGCTGCGCGAAACACGGCTAAATATAGGACATGTCGTGAGTTTCACGCAGCAGACATACGCTACGTGAAATTCACTGACCGTCTGAACGGCCCCATTGCCTAACATAGGTCCGTGCGATGCGCGTGAGAAAACCACACACGTAGCACGGATGTATAACACGTTCGTGTGAATAAGGCCTTAGGCTATGTTCACACGCAGTGAGCAAAAACCTCTGAAAATACGGAGCTGTTTCCAGGCGAAAACAGCTCCTGATTTTCAGAAGTTTTTTTTAAGGCTGGGTTCACACTACCTATTTTCAGACGTAAACGAGGCGTATTATGCCTCGTTTTACGTCTGAAAATACGGCTACAATACGTCGGCAAACATCTGCCCATTCATTTGAATGGGTTTGCCGACGTACTGTGCAGACGACCTGTAATTTACGCGTCGTCGTTTGACAGCTGTCAAACGACGACGCGTAAATTGACTGCCTCGGCAAAGAAGTGCAGGGCACTTCTTTGCCACGTAATTTGAGCTGTTCTTCATTGAACTCAATGAAGCACAGCTCAAGATTTACGAGCGTCTCAGAACGTCTCAGACGCCTCGTAAATTACGAGGAGGAGCATTTACGTGTGAAACGAGGCAGCTGTAAACAGTCTGTCTTTTCACACGTAAATGCCTCTCATCGTGTGAACATACCCTAACACACGTTTTTCAATGGCGTCAATGAAAAGCAGCTCCAAGAACGTCCCAAGTGACATGCAATTCTTTGACGCGGGCGTCTTTTGACAATGACACGTAAAAATACACCTCGTGGGAACAGAACATCGGAAAACCCATTGAAAGCAATGGGCAGATGTTTGTAGGTGTAATGGAGCCGTTTTTTAAGGCGTAAAATGCCAGAATTACGTCTGAAAACACTCCGTGTGAACATACCCTCAGTCTTTTCAGCCATTTTTCGGGCCGTATAAGTCTCGAAAAACGGCTGAAAAATCAAAAGCAGAACGCCTACAAACATCTGCCCATTGATTTCAATGGGAAAACCGGCGTTCTGTTTCAACGGGCCATTTTTTTACACCTAATTTTCAAAGACAGCACGTAAAAAGACGCCCGCGAAAAAGAAGTGCGTGTCACTTCTGGAGCCGGTTTTGGAGCCGTTTTTCATGGACTAGAAAGACCGCTGCAAAAACGGCCATAAAACACGTGAGTTTGATTAAAACACGGCTTAAAATCTGGAGGGGATTTCCCTTGAAAACAGCTCCGTATTTTCAGATTTTTTTTAGTAAGACTGTCAACATACCCTCCGCCTTTTGGTGTCTCCTATAGCTTCTGCCAGCTGCCATTTGTACAATCACTCAAAACGGCAGCCGGACAATGCTTAACAATTTGAAGACACCTTTTCCTGGCTTGTAGCCAAAAATAGGGAAGGGGGGGGGAGGGGTGACATTCCCTCCCACATTTACAGCAGCTGTAAATGAGCTAGCTTTACCTTCTTCACCTTGCTGTAATTCTGGGAAGTGCTCCCTCTGGTGGCCAACATAGAAAAACCAGTCAAATTATTATTTAATTTTTAATACTGTCCACCATGTGGAAGAAAAAAGAATAAAAATACAGCAAAAAAAGCTTAAAAAAAACAAAAACACATAATAAAAATAAGTTACTTACAAAAAAAATTATTATTTGGCGACACACCCTTTAAGGGGTTAACCATAAACCTAACATGAGTAACCAAGTCAAGTAATCGGCGCTCTGCGTGCCTTTTGGGATGCAAATGTGTGAATTGCGTCATCCAAGTCCAATTTATAGGCAAGTTCATGTTCGATTGAAATCGTAGCTAATCCAACAAGCCGTTCCTGCGGCGGGGTGGAGCGCAGGTACGTTTTAACAAGTTCCAACTTTGAGCAACTGCGCTCACCACTAGCAACAGTCACCGGTAGTGAAAGAAGAATTCTGAGAGCGATACAAGTGTTGGGAAACATGGTGCACATCTTGCTTCGGCAGATGTACCCCAGGACGCTCTTTGGCGTGTAGCAGTTTGCGGGAACGTATCTGGAGAGCGATTTCAGCTCGTAACACAGGTCCGCTCCATCAATGTCACGCAGGTGGTCGTGCGACAGCCGTTTTTCGAGATGATCACACTGCTCTCGAAGGTTTTCTTGGGTCAGATCCTTGATTTGTTGTAAATTATACATTACCCCAAACGCGTTGCGGTGTTCTGTCAATTGCAAGATGCGATCTTGAACAGTCTGCACGGCGGAATCAAGAATCCGGGTAAAGAACCCGACTTTGAATAAATGTTTCGGATCTCTTATCGGTTCATCTTGCGATTCACAATCAAAGCGTCTCTTTCTGCGAAGCGTTTTACCTTCTTCCGCAGGTGGAAAGTCTCCTTCAATTTCCAATGCTGCTGCCAGGCACTGTGCTTCTCGGATAATATTTTCCAATTGCTCATCTGAACGGTAGCGTTGCAGAAATAATTTACAGGTCTCTAATTGTTTCATTGCCCCCGAAATATCCAAGTCGATCTCCTGAAGTTTTTTACTTGCGATGTTAATTTCAAATAAAACGTCGTACCACGTAACAAGTCCGCACAAAAATGTGAAGTTACAGATGTTCTTCCGGATGCCCCTAATCTCCGCCACTGTTTTTGAAAGAGCAGCTCCTTGTAGAGTGCTGTCCTCCATAACATCTGTGAGGGCGTCGTCTATCTTTGAGATTTGGTTGCGGATAGCCCTCACCGCCTCTACGCGGCTCTCCCATCTGGTCATACTTAATGAGAGGGATTGGTGTGAAGCGCCAAGGTTATATTTAAAGGGATCCTGTCATCAGCATTTTCGGTATGAAGCCTGCAATACCCTTTGAAAGTGGGTGAAAAATCATTGTTAACTAACCTATAAATAAGTTAAAAGTCGGCTCTGTACCTTTAGTATTCCGGTTTTCAGTAGTCCCGCGCCGTATGCAAATGACCACAAAAGAGTCAAATCTTCACTCGAAAAGAGTCAGATTTTCCTTCCTCCGGCGTTTCAGAGTTGGCTCCGCCTCCTTGTTGTTGATTGACAGCTTATCTCACTCCACTTCACATGAAATCCCGTGCTTGCGCATTGAGACTGTAAAGTAGATGTTCTCACATTATTGGACTGCGCATGCTCGGCGCTCTGTGTGACGTCATCATATGCCGTCGGTTCCTCTTCTAATCCAGCCCCCGTCTCCTGACAGCTGAGTGAACGAAGCGAGCGGGGTGTGTACCCGCGCGGCGCATGCGCAGTTAAATATTTCTGGATGAATGAAGCAGGGAAGGTGGTGAGGCACGCATGCGCGAGATGTGAACCGAGAGTTCGGCAATTAGGGCTGTACGTCGGCGGAGTCAAGATCGTGCGTCACAAAGCTAAAATGAATTAGCATAAAAGGCGGTAAAACTTTTAATGGCTATATTTCGGGCAAGAAGAAGAAGAACGGAGAGAAGAACACATCAATGCACTATGGACAGCAGCGGGCACTACAGGGTCAGGACGTTTTAAAAGGTAAGATGGTGATGACAGGATCCCTTTAAGAATAGCCCACCGGTGATTGGAGACCGAAAAAAATACATAAAGGCTTTGAATTATGTTGAAAAACTCCACCGCTTCCACACAGGCCGATGCTGCATCACTGACCACAAGGTTTAAGGGGTGCGAGTTGCAAGGCACATAGAAGGCCCGCGGGTTTATTTGCCGTACACCAGCTTGTACCCCGTTAATTCTACCCTTCATGTCGGAGCCGTTGTTGTAACTTTGCCCTCGCATGTCCTTAATATCAATACCATTTTCTTGAAGGCTTTGTAAGAGTACTTTGGTCATGCCCGCTCCTGCGGAGTCATCGATTTCGAGGAACCCTAAAAAGTGTTCCTTTATTTTCACCTCTGGTGGTTCATTTCTGTAGCTTTCCTTGACGGTAACGAAACGTACCGTCAGAGTCATTTGCTCCTTATGACTTCTATCAGGAGTGCAGTCCAGGATTACAGAATAGTATTTGGCGGCATATAACTGTTCGAGAATTTTCCGCTTGATTTGCGTCGCTAATAATTGGACAATCTCATTTAAGTGCCGCTTCCCAGGTAGTGAGCGTGAACGCTATGGTTGGTTATCTGCTTGAGGTGTTTGTCAAGAACCGCATCAAACTCTGCCATCGCCTCCACAATCTTGAGAAAGTTGCCGTTGTTCGCTTCATAAAGCTTTTGAGACCTCCCGCCAAACGCAACGTTTTGAACCGCCATTGTTTTGATCAGAACAATCAACCTTTTTAGGACATTTTGCCAATGCCGAGTTTCCGATGCAATAAGTTCTTTCTTTGTATCCTCAATGGTTGCATTCAGCCTTAGTCTAGTCTCCAAGTCCTTCCATTTGAGGAAAGTTCGCTCATGGTATTCCGTCTTTTCGTGACTAGCCAAATTACGAGAAAGATTTTTCCAATCACTTGTCCCGGTCGTGCACAGCCCAGATTCGCCTGATCCATGTGGAAACAATTTGCAGCACAAGCAATATACTGAATTATTGGCGGTGGAGTACATCAGCCATTGCCTCTCTGACATCTCACAGTTAGGCAACTCTCTGCGATAATGTTTCCGGTCAAAGCTTCGATTGCGTTTGTCCTTTGGAAACGTGAAGGACATAATCTGTTGCGGACCATTCAAAACAAGGAATTCTCTTAACTTCTTGCTTTTTTTTGGCCACAAACCAGGATCATGAAGAAGTGAATTGCTGAATTCGGAGGCGGCTTCAGACGGCGTTTGCCGCCACTCCGTCACCTCATCATCGCTATTTTCTTCAACTTTGATTTCCGTTTTTAATGTTAGTGTTGAAACGGTCCTTTGTGGGACTTCCACATATCTTTTTGCTGCAGTAACCAGCAATTTGCGGCGCGCGGCTGGGGTGATGGGTAGTTCAGGTGCATACGAAACCGGTGAAGAAGGAGATGAAGGTCTGGACAATTCTTCAGTTACTGCCGGACTGCTAGAAGAAAAACTAGAACTTGCTGCAACGTCAGGACCAAGGGTTTCATACTCGTTTTGGCCTTCAGAGGATTCGTGCAAGAACTTCCGAATCGCTCCTTTCTGTATTAAAAGAGCGGCCTTCTTGGCTTCCCTCCTCTTCTTGTACGCTGCTCCAGAAAGTCGTTTCCGTCCATCAGACATTATTAAATTTTCTGGTACGCGCAATTTTCGTTATAAATAATAATTTGCAAATAATTTGTTTTTGTGACGCTGCATTCAAAGATGAACTGCATAGTTTTTCAATGCAACAGCACTTCATAGGGCGGGAAGGGGTTAAAACCCCTCTCTGAAGCCCCCCTTCAAGATACATTTCAACTAATCTGGTCCCCATGGCAGAAATCTGTCTTTCCATCTGGCACCTCCAGCAGACTCCTTTCAGTCTAGTTTGATTTCTTTTACCTCAGAGTTCCTCTTTTTACCTTTTTTTAATTTCTTCTTTCCCTCTCCCCTTCTTCTCCTTCTCCCCCCACTTTTTTAGAACTATTTCTAACATGATTAGAAAAATATGGCTGCTTTCTTCCAAAAACAGCACCACACCTATCCACAGGTTGTATCTGGTATTGCAGGTTTGCTCCATTGAAGTGAATGGTAATGAGCTGTAGTACCACACACAACCTATGGACAGGTGTGGTGCTGGTGTTTGGAGAAAGCAGACAAGTTATCTCATCCTGGACAACCCTTTGTCATGGATAGCTCTTGTGCGGAGATGCTCCCTGCATTATCCCTTTTCCTTTATGGCCGCTGATATGTTCTATTCAGCTTTATGGCCTCTGTGGTAAGTACACTGCCAGTCAGTAAAGGGTTAACACTTCAGACCACTGTGGGTGACGTCACAATCTATGAGTTGTGCAGTGGTAATAAACTCCTGTAGTAATGATGATGAAGGTGCTGATGTCATAAATACAAATGTTTATGACATAAAGAAGATTCCATATTAGAAGGTTTTACTGCCACATTCAGCGCCATATTGGATGGGACTGAGGACCTTGAGCTTGACTTCCCCACCAATACCGACCTGATGTAATTTGGAGGTTCTAGCAGGGAAACCCTTCACCCCAGACCACTTCTTCATCACAGTGATGCCATCCTCTTCATACGGGTTGTCTGTAATAGAGGGGGGTTTCCAGCAGGAGATCCCCCTCTATTAGCCGGAGCGGAGACAGGTGCTACAAGGAGGCATCTGGAGGACCCGTCTCATCCGTGGATCGCCCATTCATGTTAATGGGTTCCCAGGAAGAGAGACATCCGCCTAGCCAACAAGATCAGCCGATTTATGTGTTTTATGTCGTTCGTTCATTGTATTGTCTTTCCTTGAAAATCTGAGAAAATGTACAAATTCTGTTACAAATGATATTTTGGCACCTTCTAAGCCCAGAGGAAGGGCAATCCTCCAGCCATGGTTTCCCTAGAGGTTTCCCCCACAGGGGGTTTTTCCTTTCCTGCGTGCTGGAGGGTGACTCTTCGTGAGTCGGAGGTTTGCCATTTTGGGTTTGGTCATATAATATAATAAAAGTTTTGACCATTTAACACCCAATTATAATGTTTTGTGTCTTTATTTTGCATTCTTTGGTTTGGTGATTGGGATTCTGGGTCTATCACATATCACAAAATCATAAGGCCGGACATCTACTTCCCACACTGACATAGAATGGAGACAACAAGCGTTGCTGCACAATTAAGTGTACACATCCTTACATTAACCCCTTCCCGACATTTGCCGTATGGGTACGCCATGGAAAGCTATGACTTCCCGCAAATTGCCGTATCCATACGCCAAATGTTTGGCACCGGCTCTGAATCTGAGTCTGTGCCATCATCACCGGATCTCAGCTGTATCTTACAGCTGACATCCGGCTGTAATGGCGGGGACTGAAATTAGCTTTGATCCCCGCCATTAACCCCTTAAGTGCAGCGCTCAAACGCGAGTGCTGCATTTAAGGTGTTTGCAGCTCATCGGAACCCCAGCAATGAAATTGCCGGGGTTCCGGTGGCTGCAATGGCAACCGGAGGCCTAATACTGGCCTCCCGGTCTGCCTAGCACGGAAGCCGGTCAAGATCCGCCCGGCGTCGGAGCCTGATTGGCTTCCTTAGCCACCGGCAAGATGGCGCCGGCTCAGGAGCTGATCCGGCGTCGTCAGTGGTGGAAGTCAGCTGTATGTTACAGCGGACATCCACCTGTAATGGCAGGAACCGGAGCTAGCTCCGATCCCTGCCATTAACCCCTTCGATCGAAAGCGATTGCTTCATCGTAGTGGTTACTAGCAGATCACCAGCCCTGACAGGCAATCAGGATTGGCGACTGCTGCTATGGCAACAGGAGACACAGTGGCCTCCTGCTCTGCCATTACGGAAGCCGATAAGGCCCCGCCAGAAGGGGAAGCCTAATCGGCTTGCTTTCAGTGAATAACTGACAGATCTAATACATTGCACTACGTAGGTAGTGCAATGTATTAGAAAAAAAACATCAGACAGTTGGAACTTCAAGTCCCCTAGTGGGACGTGAAAAAAGTGTAAAAGAAAGTATAAAAAAGTGTAAAAGAAAGTGAAAAAAATAAAAGTTTGAAAACAATAAAAGTTTCAAGTAATAAAATAAAACACATTTGCCCTTTTTCTCTTATCAAGTCCTTTATTATTGAAAAAAATAAATAAACCATACGTATTTGGCATCGCCGCGACCGTAACGACCTGAGGTATCAAAATATTATATTATTTATTGCACGCGGTGAACAGCGTAAAAAAACCCGTAAAAAACTTTACCTGAGTTTCTGTTTTTTGGTCACTTTGCCCTACAAATATTGGAATAAAAAAGTGATCAAAAAGTCGCCCGTATCCAAAAATGGTACCTATAAAAACTATAGCTCGTCCCGCAAAAAACAAACCCTCGTACAGCTCCGGCGACAAAAAATATTAAAACGTTATGGTTCTCACAACTTGGCGACAGAAAAATACATTCTTTTTACAAAAGTAATTTTATTGTGCAAAAAGTTGTAAAACATAAAAAAGTTCTATAAATTAGGTATCGCCGGAATCGTACTGACCCGCAGAATGAAGTTAACATGTAGTTTATAACGCGTGGTGAACACTGTATAAAAAAAACGAAAAAAGCTGTGCCAGAATTGCGTTTTTTTGTTTACCTGGCATCCCAAAAAATAGGATAAAAGGTGATCATAAAGTCGCATGTACCCCAAAATGGTACCAATAATCGCTACAGCTCGTCCCGCAAAAAACAGCCCTCATACCGCTACGTCTATGAAAAATAAAATTAGTTATGGCTTCAATAAGTCAGGAAATAAAAAAATATGCAGTTGTGCCCGAGGGGAACATTTCTTCTGTTTCAAGAGGCGATTTATCAAGGACCTAAAATTAGGGAACCAGGAAGGGGAAGGCCCAAACATATCTGCTGGAAGCGAGGGTGCCCGTATTATACCAGGACAACACTTCACAGCAAAATTCCCCAAACTGCAAAGGTGCGGAGTGTGGACCAAAAGGGGGATAAGAAAGGACGCCATATATCAGTGCGACACCGGCCTGTGCAGAAAGGATTGTGTCACAGCGTAACACACATCTATGGATTATTTTATTATTACCCCATTATTATACCCCCTGACTATGCCCCTTATATACTCCGCCCCGCTTACATGTACCCCCACATTATAAACGGAAACACCAGTAAGACTCCAAACAAATATAGAATCTGGGTTTATATTTAGGGGTCTGGTCTGGGGTCTGTATTTATTTAGGGGTCTAGTCTGGGGTCTGTATTTATTTAGGGGTCTGGTCTGGGATCTGTATTTTGTTAGGGGTCTGGGGTCTGTATTTATTTAGGGGTCTAGTCTGTGGTCTGTATTTATTTAGGGAACTGGTCTGGGGTCTGTATTTATTTAGGGGTCTAGTCTGGGGTCTGTATTTATTTAGGGGTCCAGTCTGGGGTCTGTATTTATTTAGAGGTTAGGTCTGTAGTCTGAATTCATTTAGGGGAATGGTCTGTGGTCTGCATTGATTTAGGGGTCTGATCTGGGGTCTGTATTTTTTTAGGGAACTGGTCTGGGGTCTGTAATTATTTAGGGGTCTAGTCTGGGGTCTGTATTTATTTAGGGGTCCGGTCTGGGGTCTGTATTTATTTAGGGGTCCAGTCTGGGGTCTGTATTTATTTAGGGGTCCAGTCTGGGGTCTGTATTTATTTAGAGGTTAGGTATGTAGTCTGAATTCATTTAGGGGTCTGGTCTGGGGTCTGCATTTATTTAGGGGTCTGATCTGGGGTCTGTATTTATTTAGGGGTCTGTTTTTGTTTAGGGCGGTCTGGGGATTATAATAATTTTGTAGGTCTATCTGTATTTACTCTAAAAATATTGAATAAAGCCCTATTTGACAACACCATCACAAAGGAGCTTTACGAAGCACTTACACCAGTTGAACCGACAATCCAAACCCTCTACTTACTACCTAAAGTCCATAAAGAATCTAAGATTCCTCCAGGAAGGCCCATCATATCAGGTAGGGGTAATATGACAGAAAAAAACTGTAAATTTATTGACTATAATTTAAAGGGATTTGTCGAGTGTTTACCATCATACGTACGAGACACAGCAGATCTTCTGCAAAGGGTTGATGGAATCAATATAGAGGATGATATGTTGTTAGTCACTTGCGACGTTGAGTCGCTACACAGCAGTATACGTCATGCTGACGGACTCAAAGCAGCTGAATTCTTTCTCAACACGGGAAACATGGAAACGAATTTATCTAAGTTTATACTTACCTTACTTGAATTCGCCCTTATTCACAACTTTTTCATTTTTAACGGGTCTTTCTACCTACAGCTCCAGGGAACGGCAATGGGGGCGGCCTGTGCACCCTCATATGCCAATTTGTTCCTCGGGCTGTGGGAGAGGGATCTTTTCCAGGGTGGGCAGGGTGTCTCAATGGACCAGGTCATATTTTGGGCCCGGTACATTGATGACATCCTGCTCATCTGGAAAGATACGCCGGCATCACTTGCGACTTTTATACATGACTTGAACAAAAATGACTTCAATATCAAGTTAACCTATCATTCTGATAAACATCAAGCAGAATTTTTGGACATTAAACTATTACGGGACTCTAATGGTTTCCTCCAAACTGATGTATTCCGTAAAACCACTGCGGTAAACTCTTTTCTTCATGCTTCTTCTTCTCACCCCAAACAGACTATACGGGCAGTACCAACAGGCCAATTCTTCAGGATCAGAAGGATTTGTTTCTCTATAGAGGTCTTTGAAAAACAAGCCTATGACCTCACTAATCGTTTTCTGGCCCGCGGATATAGCAAAAGATCGATCAAAAAAGCGTACTATCGTGCCAAAAGTACTCCGAGAGAGAATCTTTTATTCCCTAAACCGAAAAGCCAGTCTGAAGTACAGGTAAGATTTACAACAAACTACCAATCACGCTGGTCTCAAATGAAGGGAATAATTAAACAATTTTGGCCCATTTTACTCACAGACCCCACAATAGAAAAATATATCACCAAGTACCCAAGTATCTCTGCAAGACGATCACAAAACCTCAAAGACTATCTTGTCAAGAGCTACTATCAACGTAATGACTTGAAGTTCCCATTTGGAATTAGGGGCCCAAAATGGGGCTGTAGAGCATGTGGAAGTTGTGTTGCGTGCCCCAACATTGAGAGGGCGACCTCTTTTTCTGATCCAGCAGATAAGAAAACCTTTACCATTACGCATTCAATTTCGTGTTCAACAAAAGCAGTAGTTTACTATGCTACATGCCCATGCCCCAAAATATATATTGGTCTCACCTCCAGAGAATTTAAGATCCAGGTTAGAGAACATGTAAGAGACATCATGGGAGCGGGGGCCATTGAAACATTAGAAACTTTAAAACCTGTAGCCAGACAATTTAAGACACACCATGCATGTGACCCGACGAAATTGAAAGTTAGGGGCATTGATTGCATCGAACCAAATATTCGTAAAGGCGATATATCAAAAAAACTGGCTCAGTGTGAATCAAAGTGGATCTGGACTCTGGGGACTCTGCGTCCACTTGGCCTAAATGAAAATGAGAATTTTGCTCCATTTCTCTGACCATTGACCTCCAGTGGGTCACTCTTTATAACATAAATGTACGTTGTATATATTTTATTTTAATTTGTATTGTTATTAATTTGCCCTCCATTTTTCAGTTTCTCTACAGATAGTTGTGTCGCTACTTTATTGGGTGACCTCGGAAGTAGGAATATTTATATGAAGACATGTGGCTAATATAGCGAATAATGACTCATATAACAATAATATGCATATTGATCCATTTTGGTTATAAGATTGCATAGAAATATACATTTATTTGATTAAATGCACTAAATGTATTTTATGACCATTTTTATTATATATAGCTCATACATGCGTATATTTTATGCATCTGTTGTATATATTTCTATTATTCTTTGTTTCCACATTGGTTACACGCTTTTCACCTTTTATTCACACACACAGTCATGTTTGGAATATGTTTCTGTACCATGTACGTATACTTTTTTCTTCACTAATGTCATTTCTCTTCTATTTATATTTTTATTAGTTTTTGCACTTGCATATTTATTTATATGTCTAAATATGCATATCTATACATGTCACTTAAAGAGGCTCTGTCACCAGATTTTGCAACCCCTTTCTCCTATTGCAGCAGTTCGGCGCTGCAATGTAGATTACAGTAACGTTTTTATTTTTAAAAAACGAGCATTTTTGGCCAAGTTATGACCATTTTTGTATTTATGCAAATGAGGCTTGCAAAAGTACAACTGGGCGTGTTTACAGTAAAAGTCCAAGTGGGCGTGTATTATGTGTTTTTACTTCTTTTACTAGCTGGGCGTTCTGACGAGAAGTATCATCCACTTCTCTTCAGAACGCCCAGCTTCTGGCAGTGCACGGACACAGCGTGTTCTCGAGAGATCACACTGTGACGTCACTCACTTCCTGCCCCAGGTCCTGCATCGTGTCGGCACCAGAGGTTACAGTTGATTCTGCAGCAGCATCAGCGTTTGCAGGTAAGTAGCTACATCGACTTACCTGCAAACGCCGATGCTGCTGCAGAATCAACTGTAGCCTCTGGTGCCGATGTGTCCTCGCTCGTCCGACACGATGCAGGACCTGAGGAGGGAAGTGAGTGAAGTCACAGCGTGATCTCGCGAGGACACGCTGTGTGTCTGCACTGCCAGAAGCTGGGCGTTCTGAAGAGAAGTGGATGATACTTCTCGTCAGAACGCCCAGCTAGTAAAAGAAGTAAAAACACATAATACACGCCCACTTGGACTTTAGAAAGCCTCATTTGCATAAATACAAAAATGGTCATAACTTGGCCAAAAATGCTCGTTTTAAAAAAATAAAAACATTACTCTTATCTACATTGCAGCGCCGATCTGCTGCAATAGGAGATAGGGGTTGCAAAATCTGGTGACAGAGCCTCTTTAATATATATATATTTTTTCTTTTTCATGATATATAGTTATATTTTTTTGTATATACATAGTTTTGTGTACACTTATACTATATGAATTCACATAACCAATTTTATACATAGGTTCTACTCACTTTTTTATCACACATAAAAACATACAACATATAATGTTTTACCAATTTCGGGTCACTTTATTTCATATCACCATCATACATAATATATATATATTTTTACTCTATTTATTTTTATGCATTTATTTCTCAATGATGTGCTTGACATATAACCATGATCGATGATAGAATTATAGTTCATAACGCCATCGCCATACTGTCAGTTTGGTACTTCATCCAATGTATAAATCAATGCTATGTCTTTTGTTGCGACATCGTCCAGTCAGGCTAATCTGTATCCATACCCACCTATATATCCAGGCATGTACAGCTGTGCGCTTACGCCAGGGGGAGTGACTGGGCTATCCCGTGGCTCGTGCGTCTATATCCCGGTGGGCGGGGTTTCGCGACGTCAGCCGTCGTCGATCCCCCGCCCGCCTGGATGACGCGTGGCCAGGAGTGTGCTGTCGGCCATCTTTAGACCTGGCGCATGACGCCAGTACGAGCTAACACATTGCCTGGATGAGTAACGCCCCTATCATGCCTGATTGGATGCTGTGCATGTAAATGGAGGGTCCCACTGGAGAGACGCCACCCCCGGACGAAGGCATTTAGCCGAAACGCGCGTGGGATGTGACGTCTCTCGTTGTGCTAAGTGAGCCACATGGGTAGGTTACTTGTTTGCTCATCTCTTGATCTTGCTTGTCTATGTTCTGTTACTACGCACTGACCATTATACCCAGTCACCTGCATATATATGATTGCTGTACTGCCGTTCACATGCTGATCAGCTGGATCATTGTGACATGTGCACCTGACATCCAGTACTTTGAGTGTTGGATTGTATCTCTCAATACCCATGCCGGTTACCAAGTGCTTACATTTTGCTCTCTGCACAGAGGGACGTCCTGTTCATGCTTTGCATGACTCATTTTTATTGTTTATGTATTTTGAATAAAGATTGTATTTTTCTATATGAGACTACTGTGTGTTAATTGTACCCCATACCTTGTAGGTGTTTCTTGCTCAAATATCGGGGTCAATACACCAAGATATACTTGCTTTATATATGTTTTTGTCCCTTTATGGTTTACGATTCTATAACTATACATATAGGTTGACATAAACTTTCCTGAATGTACCAATAGGTGATTATTGCAGGTTCCCCTGGCTTGGACTTTGTATAGACATGGTAAACTGTTGTTTGGCCAGCTACAACTCCACTATGGCGGTGCGGCATAGCGGGTCCACATACCCACAGATCGTGACATGTTCTAACACAGTCTTATACTGTCAGCGATGATTGGAAACTGTCAGTATGTATGGACACAGACCTTTAACCGGTTAAGGACCAGGCTGTTTTACAGCTAAATGACCAGAGTGAATTTGACAATTTTGCTTTGCGCTTCTTTAGATGACTATAACTCTGCAGGTGAATAAAGTTCATCTTTGAATTTTACACTCTTAAAGGACAGATAGGGCTTTGTTTTAGTGGCATTTGTCAGTATATATCATTTTTATTTTTTTCTCTAAAGTGGGCAAAATTGGAAAAAAATGCAAGAATTTATCTATTGCGTCAGTTTATACCAGCATTTTTCACACACGGTATGGACCACGGACAAAATTCATCTCCTTTCACATTCTGCCACTTCTCCCGTGCATGGGGATACCAAATATGTGGGCCTTATTATCACATAGAGAAGTAGGAGGGCGGACGATAGAAGAAGATTATTTCACAAATCGCTTTTTTTCAAAGCTGGTTTTACAAAACTCAACAGAGTTTCTATAACACGTCCAAAATATCTGCTCTTGAAGCAGAAATCCCAAAATATTCATCTAGGGGTAGAATGGGAATTTATTTTTTGGGGTTTTCTAAAATAAGAAATTGCAGGTTTATGCGCATGGAGCTCTCCAGCAGATGAACTTTAGAGAACATGCAAACATGACATCCACCCCCCACCCATTCCCTCCCCCACCCTTGGAGTAAAATCAGGGGAAAAATAAAAACGTAATGTAGGGAAAATATATTTTCAACGAATTAACTAAAATCTAATAATGCAGAACAGTGGGGTATTTTTTAAAACATGGCTCAATGCACAGGCCTGGTTGTGAGGGACATGAGGGACAGAAATATCGGGAATCTTTGCGGTGCCCGTCTTTTCTGCAGACGCGGCACTTTTTCTGGGTGTTGCTTCTGGTTGGTGTTGGGGGAATCCCACTGATGAAGTGTCTTTCAGTCAGTCGCGTGACATCCTCAGACTGGGGGCATTCTCGGGTGTCCTGAACATCAAAAATGAGGCCTTCAATAATTTTCTCCTGGAAATCCAGGTATGTGTCTCTGCCTCTGTTTTTTTTGTAGAGCGCAGATGAGTTGTGGATTTGCCACCTGTAACAGATAAATGGCCACTTTTTTGTACCAGGTTTTAGTTTTGCGTTTTACTAAATAGGGCTGTAAAACCTGGTCGCTTAAATCCACCCCCCCCCCATGTACTTGTTATATTCGGACCCGATCACTGGTTTGTGCTTGTCCGATGTTGCCCCTCTTTCCCTCACTGCCACTGTTCCTGCGGTATGAATCGTGCTTAGCACATACACGTCTTTGCGATCCCTGAACTTGACCGCCAGCAATTCTTCAGATGCATAAGCAGAGGAGTCCCCCTTTACCATGCGCTTCCCCACTAATTGCTGTGGAAAACCAATTCTGTTTTTGCGCATGGTACCACATGCCCCAGTCCTTGCAGCATGCAAATGCCTAAACGGGCACACTGGAATAAAAATTATCACCGTACAGGTGGTACCCCTGGTGAAGCAGAGGCTGCATTATCTCCCACACGATCTTACTGCTGGTGGAAAGATCAGGGGGGCATCCAGGAACATTTATTGTGCGGTCCCGCCCTTCATAAATCCTGAAGGCGGTGGTATATCCTGACCCGCTTTCACACAATTTGTAGAGCTTAACGCCATATCTTGCCCTTTTGGAAGGTAGATATTGGCGAAAGCTAAGTCTGCCATGAAAGTTGAGGAGGTATTCGTCCACACTTACATTCTGCTCAGGGGTGTAGAGTTGCAGAAATAAATTATTCAGGGAATTTATTAGCGGTCTTATTTTGAACAACCGATCCCGGTTTGCATCGGTACTTGGGGGGGCCTGTGCGTTGTCATTGAAGTGGAGGAACCTCATTATTGTCTCATAACGAGACCTGGGCATTACTGCAGAATATACTGGGGTGGCTTGGGCGGGTCTTGTTGACCAGTAAGACCTAATGGAGGGCTTTTTTGACAATACCCATATTTAGGGTGAGCCCCAAATTTTTTTTTAATTCCTGCAAATTGGTGGGCGTCCAATCTCTGGCATGGGTGGATGAAGGTTTCTGCCTTATATATTGCGTGGCATATAAATTTGTTTCGTGGACAATCTGACTTAGCACTACTTGGCCCTGCGCTTTCATGTTCTGCAGTTTCAACTGCATCAGGGACAACGTCCCCTGAAGATGAACCTGAAGTGACGCTGTCATCGTCACTACCTAAAACAGGTTCCATCTCGGACGCCATCTCTGATGCGGTCTCCGACTCAGACCACAGCATGGCGTATGCCTCCTCGGCGCTAAACAACTTCCTCGCCATAACGTAACTAACACTAACACTAACTAAACAAATTTTTTTTTTTTTTGTAAAACACACTAACTAACTGCTATATATATTTACACTACCGCTAACAAAAATAAACCGCTATTGCTATATATATTATATATATATGTGGATATATATATAATTATATACTCCCTACCTGCCTATTCTAATAGAATAAAAGAAAGAAAGGTAGATTGATAGAAAAAAAGATAGATAGATGGATAGATTGTATAGATAGATAGAAATCTATCTATACAGAGAATGTTTTAGAGTGTAACTGTATTTTTTTTCACAGTATTCTTCTGGCAGCAATTCTCCTGAGTCTCTTCTTCTCCTCAAACTGAAACAATGTTTGAGGAGAAGAAAAGAGGCAGGAGATTTACTGCCAGAAAAGTCAAAATAAAACAAATGTGGTCGCTGTGATAGGTTTTCACAGTGACCACATGTTCAGGGACCATCAGATTGGTCCCTGATACTCTGCCCAGTGCCCAGAGCTGTTGGTAACAGCGTGGGCACAGGGCTGTGTGCACGCAATCGAGTGCACACTGTTTTCTATGCAGAAATGCATGTGATCGCTGTGATTGGTTGTCACAGCGATCACATGTTCAGGGGCCAAAAGATTGACCCCTGACATTCTGCCCAGTGCCCATGGCTGTTAGCAACAGCCAGGGCATAGAGCTGTGTGCACGCGATCACGCGTGCACAGTCTCTGAAGTGAAAGACAGACTTGGGGTATACTAACAATGCTCAGGCAAGGATCAGATGGGTTGGGCCCTTCTTATAGTCCAGGAAATCATGTGTGTTGATGATGGTGATTTCCTACATGTGCGTGCGCTGGCCCTTTAAGAGCGGGCACGAGCGTGCGCGCGCACCCTACGGGACAGAGCAGATCGTAGCAGAAGTGAGCGCTGGCGTCTCCTGGGAAGGAGATGGGAACCAGCGCTCACAGATCCATGGCTGCGGGCGTCAGGTGAGTGGACCCGATGGCCCTGGACGCTACAGTATCCCCCCTCTTACGCCCCCTCTTCTTGGAACTAGAGAGAGAGAGGAACTTCTTAACAAGAGCAGAGGCATCAAGGTTCTCCTCCGGCTCCCAGGACCTCTCCTCAGGACTAAAGCCTCTCCAGTCCACCAAATAGAAAGTCCTTCCTCCTACCCTCTTGCAGTCCAGGATCTCCCTCACCTCAAACACATCAGAAGAACCGCTCGGAGCAGTTGTGGAACAGGAAGTCTTGCTGTAGCAGTTCAGGACCACTGGTTTCAGGAGGGACACATGAAAGGAGTTGGGGATTCTGAGGGTAGGAGGCAGCCGCAGTTTATAGGAGACAGGGTTAATCTGTTGCCGAATCTCAAAAGGACCGATAAACCTGGGAGCAAACTTGTATGAAGGCACCCTCAAACGAATGTTCCATGAGGACAGCCAGACTTTGGTACCTGGAAGATACTGCGGCGGCTCTCTTCTTGTATCCGCTTTTCGTTTCATACCCGGGTCTGTTGCCAAATTTACAGGAAGTCCCCAAATGCAGAGTCAGCAGCGGGTACCTGAGAAGTAGTAGACACTGGAAGAGGGACTCTAGGATGTTGACCGTATACAATGTAAAACGGAGTGGAAGTGGTGGACTCGCTTGTGTGGTTGTTGTACGAGAACTCGGCCCATGGAAGAAGCTGTACCCAGTTATCATGCTGTAAGGAAATGAAGTGACGGAGATAATTCTCCATGATCTGGTTGATCCTCTCGACTTGCCCATTGGACCGGGGGTGATAGGCTGTGGAAAAGTCCAATATCACATCCAGGAGTTTACAGAGAGCCCTCCAGAACCTCGAGGTAAACTGAAACCCCCGATCGGACACAATGTGAAGGACAAGCCGTGCAAGCGGTAGATGTGCTGGATGAAGAGATTCGCCATTCGGGGAACAGAAGGTAGGCCGGTCAGCGGGATAAATTGTGCCATCTTCGAGAACCAGTCCACCACCACCCAGACAGTGTTGCATCCTGCTGAGGGAGGAAGGTCAGTGACAAAGTCCATCACAATGTGCTGCAAGGTGGCATTGGGTATAGGCACAGGTTGATGGAGGCCGGCAGGCTTGGAGTTAGTAACCTTGTTAGAAGCACACACCGTGCAAGAAGAGACAAAGTCCACAACATCCTTGGGCAGCGTGGGCCATCAAAAGAGACGAGCAATCAGGTCCTGGGTTTTACGAACACCAGGGTGCCCAGCCAGTTTAGAACTGTGTCCCCATCGGAGAATTCTTCTCCTGCCTGCTAATCAAACAAAAGTCCTCCCCGGAGGGATGTCTCTAACCTGCAAAGGATTGGCAGTGATAAGGCAGGACGGGTCTATGATAGTTTGAAGAGACTCTACCGTGCAATCCGTTTCAAATGACCTGGACAGGGCATCGGCCCTCACATTCTTGTCAGCGGGACGGTAGTGGAGCACAAATTGTAAACAGGTGAATAACAGCGGCCACCTGGCTTGACAGGGATTTAGTTGTTGAGCGGACTGAAGGTAGGTGAGGTTCATGTGGTCGGTGTAGATTAGGATGGGGTGAGCTGTGCCCTCCAGCAGATGTCTCCACTTCTCCAGAGCCAATTTGATGGCCAGTAGCTCCTGATCCCCAACAGAGTAAATGCGCTCTGCAGAAGAAAAAAGTCTCGAGTAGTAGCCACATGCTACTGCCTTTCCTTTGGGGCTCCTCTGGAACAGAAGTGCGCCTGCACCAACATAAGAGGCGTCCACCACCAAAGAAAACTGTATATATACGTCAGGATGATAGAGGATCGAGGCAGAAGTAAAGGCTTTTTTGAGACTAAAAAATGTGGACTCTGCCTCTGGGGTCCACACCTTGGCGTTCTCACCGTTCTTGGTAAGGGTGGAAATAGGAGATGTCAGTGATGAGACGTTTGGGATAAACTGCCGGTATTAATTGGCAAATCCCAGGAAACGCTGTATGGACCTCAGACCTTGAGGACGTGGCCCTCCAGGACAGCTCTCACTTTCTCAGGATCCATCTTGAGACCTTGATCCGATATGATGTAGCCCAGGAAGTGCAGAGAACTCCTCTCAAAGACGCACTTCTCCAGCTTGGCGTATAAATGATTCTCCCTTAATCGTAGTAGAACTTGACGGACATGCCTCCGATGAGTCGTCTGATCTGGGGAGAAAATAAAAATATCATCGAGATAAACAACAAGACAGATATAGAGGAGATCTCGGAAGATATCATTAACGAGTTCCTGAAACACTGCAGGAGCGTTACACAGTCCGAAGGGCATCACTACGTATTCGTAGTGCCCGTCACGGGTGTTAAATGCCGTCTTCCATTCGTCACCCTGGCGGACCGGAGCGGAAGTGAGATGGGGACCAGCACTCACAGATCCATGGCTGTGGGCGTCAGGAGGTGAGTGGAACCGACGGCCCGCGGCCATAGATGCTGCATGTGAGTAAACTCGCTAATATACATTCCCGTCCCCCTTGGTGCTGTTTCTGAGATTTTCATAGATTTTTATAGCGCTGATGAGGAACCGGAAGTCTAGTTGTACAGTCTTCTTTGGTGACGACACGACTCTTCGTCATGTGATCGGCCCCGCTGTACTCTATGTACTCGCTGTACTACTGCTCCTGCAGTATACGGAGCACAGCGCCGCTCTCTGAGAGGTTCCTCTGAGAGGTTCCTGTTGTTTCTCCTTTGCTCTATCCAATGCTAAAAACTAATAATTATTTTTTTTTTTTTTAAATGCAAGCCCCTCAGTTGGAGTCACTGGGACCCAACACTAGAATTTC
This sequence comes from Rhinoderma darwinii, assembly GCF_050947455.1. NCBI lineage: Eukaryota > Metazoa > Chordata > Amphibia > Anura > Rhinodermatidae > Rhinoderma > Rhinoderma darwinii. Next base: position 67,517 of record NW_027461907.1, on the reverse strand, counting down.
ATCTGATTTGACAGATTATGGCACAATTTTCTATGGGGAACTTATGGTGGTTATTTTGATATTCCCATACTGTTTTTTGACACAGACCACCTACCTAAACATTGCTACAGACAAATCCACCTCTTCATGGTAAAGGTATTTTATAATGCCAGTGCTGTCTTACAGCAGGATAATGCCCCCGCCACACTGCAAAAATCGTTCAGGACTGATGTGAGGAACATGACAAAGAGTTCAAGGTTTTGACCTGGCCTCCATATTCTTAATTCAATCGATCATCTGTGAGATGTGCTGGAAAAACAAATCCAATCCATGGAGACCCCTACTCACAATTTACAGGACTTAACCCCTTAATGACGAAGCCTAGGTTGGGCCTTAAGGCTCAGAGCCCATTTGTCTAATCTGACATTATCTAAGGGGAGACATTTCCTCAACCTGTTGCAGGAAAATTTTATGGGCCAGTTTGTGGAAGACCCGACTAGAGGTGAAGCTCTGTTGGATCTGGTCATTTCTAATAATGCAGATCTTGTTGGGAATGTCAATGTTCGTGAAAACCTCGGTAACAGTGATCACAATATAGTTAAATTTTACCTATACTGTAAAAAACAAACACAGGCTGGGAGGGCAAAAACATTTAATTTTAAGAAAGCCAATTTCCCCAGGATGAAGGCGGCAATTCAGGATATAGACTGGGAGGAACTAATGTCAAATAATGGGACAAATCATAAATGGGAGATTTTCAAATCTACTTTGGGTTATTATAGTGCAAAATTTATTCCTATAGGTAACAAGTATAAACGACTAAAATTAACCCCCACATGGCTTACACCTTCTGTGAAAGGGGCAGTACATGACAAAAAAAGGGCAAATACAAATCTGAGGGTACATCTGAAGCCTTTGTAAAATATAAAGAGCTTAATAAAATCTGTAAAAATGTAATAAAATTAGCAAAAATACAAAATGAAAGGCAGGTGGCCAAGGATAGTAAAACAAATCCCCAAAAATTTTTCAAGTATATAAATGCTAAAAAGCCAAAGTCTGAACATGTAGGACCCCTAGATAGTGGTAATGGGGAGTTGTTCACAGGGGATCAAGAGAAGGCAGAGTTACTAAATGGGTTCTTTTGCTCTGTATATACAACTGAAGAAAGAGCAGCTGATGTAGCCGGTGCCAGTGCTGTTAATATATCAGTTGATATATTGAATTGGATGAATGTAGATATTGTCCAAGCTAAATTAAATAAAATAAATGTGCACAAGGCCCCGGGACCAGATGGGATACACGCTAGAATTCTTAAAGAGCTTAGTTCAGTTATTTCTGTCCCCCTTTTCATAATATTCAGAGAATCTCTAGTGACTGGTATAGTGCCAAGGGACTGGCGCAGGGCAAATGTGGTGCCTATTTTCAAAAAGGGCTCTAGGTCTTCCCCGGGTAATTATAGACCAGTAAGCTTAACATCCATCGTGGGGAAAATGTTTGATGGGCTATTGAGGGACTATATACAGGATTATGTGACAAAAAATAGTATTATAAGTGACAGCCAGCACGGTTTTACTAAGGACAGAAGTTGTCAAACTAACCTAATCTGTTTTTATGAAGAGGTGAGCAGAAGCCTAGACAGAGGGGCCACTGTGGATATAGTGTTTATATGAAGAGGTGAGCAGAAGCCTAGACAGAGGGGCTGCTGTGGATATAGTGTTTATATGAAGAGGTGAGCAGAAGTCTAGACAGAGGGGCCGCTGTGGATTTAGTGTTTTTGGACTTTACAAAGGCATTTGACACTGTCCCTCATAGACACCTAATGGGTAAATTAAGGACTATAGGTTTAGAAAATATAGTTTGTAATTGGATTGAGAATTGGCTCAAGGACCGTATCCAGAGAGTTGTGGTCAATGATTCCTACTCTGAATGGTCCCCAGTTATAAGTGGTGTACCCCAGGGTTCAGTGCTGGGACCACTATTATTCAACTTATTTATTAATGATATAGAGGATGGGATTAATAGCACTATTTCTATTTTTGCAGATGACACCAAGCTATGTAATATAGTTCAGTCTATGGAAGATGTTCATGAATTGCAAGCGGATTTAAACAAACTAAGTGTTTGGGCGTCCACTTGGCAGATGAAGTTTAATGTAGATAAATGTAAAGTTATGCATCTGGGTACCAACAACCTGCATGCATCATATGTCCTAGGGGGAGCTACACTGGGGGAGTCACTTGTTGAGAAGGATCTGGGTGTACTTGTAAATCATAAACTAAATAACAGCATGCAGTGTCAATCAGCTGCTTCAAAGGCCAGCAGGATATTGTCGTGTATTAAAAGAGGCATGGACTCGCGGGACAGGGATGTATTATTACCACTTTACAAAGCATTAGTGAGGCCTCATCTAGAATATGCAGTTCAGTTCTGGGCTCCAGTTCATAGAAAGGATGCCCTGGAGTTGGAAAAAATACAAGGAAGAGCAACGAAGCTAATTAGGGGCATGGAGAATTTAAGTTATGAGGAAATATTAAAAGAATTAAACCTATTTAGCCTTGAAAAAAGACGACTAAGGGGGGACATGATTAATTTATATAAATATATTAATGGCACATACAAAAAATATGGTGAAATCCTGTTCCATGTAAAACCCCCTCAAAAAACAAGGGGGCGCTCCCTCCGTCTGGAGAAAAAAAGGTTCAACCTGCAGAGGCGACAAGCCTTCTTTACTGTGAGAACTGTGAATCTATGGAATAGCCTACCGCAGGAGCTGGTCACTGCAGGGACAGTAGATGGCTTTAAAAAAGGGTTAGATAATTTCCTAGAACAAAAAAGTATTAGTTCCTATGTGTAGAAATTTTTTCCTTCCCTTTTCCTGTCCCTTGGTTGAACTTGATGGACATGTGTCTTTTTTCAGCCGTACTAACTATGTAACTATGACATGTGTCACTTTATGTGGTAATAACTTTGGAATGCCTTTATTTATCCAAGTGATTCTGAGACTGTTTTCTGGTGACACATTGAACTTTATGTTAGTGGTAAAATTTGGTTGATACATTCAGTGAAAAACAGAAAAAATTACAGAAAATGTGGTGTAAGGCAGATGGTTATAAGACACAAAATAGTTATTAATTAGCAATTAGTTTTTTAAAATAAAGGACTTAATATTGAAAAAAGGTTTTTTATACAACTGTTTTTTTTTTGTCTCACTAGGTGACTTGAAGTCAGGAATCCCTGATCGCTATTCTAATACACTGCACTACATGCGTAGTGCAGTGTAAAAGTGCTGTCAGTTACTCACTGACAGCAAACCTAAGGCAGGACAAACTAGGCTTCCGTAGATGACAAACCCGGAGGCCATTGTTAGGCCTCCTGTTGCCATAACATGATGGAATAGAACGTCAAGGAACAGGAAGGGGTTAAAGGATCTGCTAACGTCTTGGTGCCAGATACCACAGGACACTTTTAAAGATCTTCTGAAATCCATGTCCCAACGGGTCAGAGCTATTATGGCAGCACGAGGAGGACTACACAAGGCAGGTGGTTTTAATGTTATGTCTGGATGGTGTATATGTTAGTAATTAATTTCTATTCATTTGTACATTGATGGAAATTAGGGTATGTTCACACGCAAACTCAAAAATATCTGAAAATACAGAGCTGTTTTCAAGGTTTTTAGCGTTTTTTACGGCCGTTTTTGGAGCTGTTTTCAATATTGTCTAGGAAAAACGGCTCCAAAAGCGGCCCAAGAAGTGACTTGCACTTCTTTTGTGAACATACCCTAAAAAAAGAGTAATTTTTCTGTGCTTTTTATTTTTGCAATATATATCAATCACCCTAAATATTGTAATCTTGGGGCCTACATTGCTCCTATGTAAACATGGGAACGCCACCATTCTCACCAGTTTTAAGGCGTAATGTAAGTCTTAGGCCAAAATGTAGTAGTAGTCGAAACACCAATCCAACCGAGATGGAATATGAAATATCCAAGATAGAAGGGAGTCCCAGGCATAAAATAAGATAAGATGACTTTATTAATCCCCGAAGGGAAATTCCAGTATCACATAAATGGATTCTGGGAAACGGCATCAGGGATCTTTTATTATTAGGTCTCTGTGCAGATGGAGATTCTGGCGTCCAAGGTGAAGATGATGAAGAAGACTAGGTGGTACTGTAGACAAAACAAAAAATAATCAGACCAGACGATACTCACTCAGCAATATACTGGTGCCGAAGCTCCAGCCATGATTTCACAAAAATACTATAGATGTCAGTGATCATACCTGTACTGCTGGTGTTTCTTCTGTACCACAGCTGTTGGTACTTATCTCCTCCTCTTTCTTTGAAAGGCATGGACGCGGCACAAGGGACAGCGTGGATTTGTCGGGATCCAATGTGCAATACAAGGCAGATGGAATATGTGAGAACATGGCAGGACGCTGACTTGCTCTCCAATCTCATAGTCCTCTAGGCATATAGTGCAGGACTGGATGTCTTCGTTTTCAGTAAAGGTTAGAGATGGGAGTCTATCAATCTGCCTGCCTCTCCTGCCTCGCCGACGTTGTCTTCTCTGCACAGGTCTGCTGTCTGTGGTCTCTGTTGTCGACTGTTGGTTGGGAAGCAGCTGACTGGTGCTTGGTGTTGGCTCCACCAGCCTGTTAGATGTTTGCTGAGGAGATCTGCTTCCTTCTCTGGACGGCTGCAGGTTTGGTAGCGGCTCACTGGTGCTGGGGTCTTGTGTTGGTTCCTCCAGCCTTTCGGATCTCTCCTGAGTAGTTGATGGAGTAGACCCAGGCTGAGATTCTCCAGGAATTCTGAGCTCGGTCTCACTATTAATACGACGGCCACTTGTCGTTTCAGACTGTTCTATTGGCTCAGGTCGTAATGGGGACCGGCTTCTGTCCGCTCCGTCTTGCTGCAACCTACGGCGCGGTGGAACTTGACCACGTCTTCGTCTCCTGTCGGGGACATTGTCATGGTCTTCATCCTGTTCCACACTCTGACGCCTTCTATGCCCAGATCTTAATCTTCCATCAGCAATGCCTAGATGTGAAACAATGTGTATAACATATATTAATTATGTACAGAAAAAAATGGGAAAAAAGATTAATATCAGACATTTCCTATGGACTCGCGTGGCCTTCTTTCTAGAGGAAAGCTCCCATGTTTTTCTAATCTTGGACAACCGTTTTGATACTATGAATATATACACAGTCGAGTCACATTATTATAACTACTACTAATATCCAGAGTAACCGGCGTGTGCAGCACGGACAGCAGTAGACGGGCTGGGAGTGACTCAATAAGGTGCTGGTCAGTGGTCTCATATGTGGAGCCTCGCTGACTCCATACATCCCACATTTACTGGAGGGTGCGTGGGGGAGGATCCATAAAGCGAACAACACGATTGACGTGGTCCCACAGATGCTCAATTGGGTTCAAGTCTGGAGAAATAGGGGGCCAGGGAAGTACTTGGAAGTCTTGGTCGTGCTCTTCCAAACACTGTCGGGCATTTATTTGTGTGACATGTCGCATTGTCTTGCTTTAAGATTCCATTTGCTCCAGGGAAGACAATCAGCATGTATGGTGGATGTGATCTGTAACGATGGATTCATATCTAAATCGGTTCAGAGCCTTCCATATGGATGAGTGGCCCAGAGAATGCCATGGAAAAATACCCCAGACGCTGACGTCGCCGCCAGCTTTTTCCAGCAATGGTTGTAAAGTCCATCCTTTCGATGAAGCAGAAAACGTGATTTATCGGAGAAGACAACCCTTTGCCAATCATCGGTGCTCTGAGACCAATACTGCCGTGCAAATTGAAGCCATTTTCTCTGATGCACCTTTGTTACATAGGAGCAGTGACCATCCGTCGGGTTCGGAGCCCCATACACAGTCGGGTTCGCTGAACTGTTGTATTAGACACACGTCTGGTAGCCAACGTTCACCTCTCAAATACATGGCACGTGGTGCTCTGCAGTTTCCATGTCCGTTATTCCCAATGGTGCCATTTGTCCACTCACGATACACTGTCACCACAGCAGCACGCGAACAGTTCACAAACTGCGCTGTTTGAGAAATACCGCCGCCCTTGGTCCGAAAGCCAATAATCATCCCTTTTTGCAACTGAAAAACGGTGCATTTTTTGCGGACGCAAAACGGACACGTTTGTGTGAAACTAGCCTAAATGTATCTGATATAACAAGTTCCACTTACCTTGATTTATCCGGGAACTTTCGTCTATTGCAAGCTGCAAGAGTTCTCGGTAACTCATTGTTCCTTGTAGCAGGCGGCTTGATGTTTAAATTCAGGAACAATGGAAAAATGGGATTCCTCAAATAAGAGGGAATCTACCACGATGTTCAGAAGTTGCACTGGTGTTTAAGTGCTCTGAACAGATGATGTAGTAGTCGCTTTGTAGCACAAATTCGCTCTTTGAAAAACCAAGTGAAGTTTCAGCATCAGCATCAACTCGAGATATGGCACTGATGTGACCGCGCTTGGGGTCCTTAGAACTTCACGCCATTGTGATGTCACTGCTATAGATGCCACACCCTCCATTGTTCTGATGACATCACTGCCTGCAGTGATGTCATAATGCTTACGGTATGTCATAAACGGTCCCCTGCTCTGCATTATACCAATCACTGCAGCAAAGCCTCCAAATAAATAAATAAATATATATTACATTTTTTTATATTTACATATTGCAGCTGAAAATCTCTAATATTTGTTTAGTAAATGTTTCTCTATAATTGTTTAGTAAATGTTGTAGCACACAATTCATCTAAGTAAAAGTCTTAGTAAAAGATTACCACAATGGAGAGGTGGAAATGTAACTTTATTTTTCTAAAACTAGATGGTTCTGGAGTAAATAAGAATCCTTTATAACCTAAAGAGGTTGTCTGGTATAAGAAACCCATTGTAAATACCCTATTGGGGAATTCTAAGTTAAGAAAGGACAAGTCTCTTATTGATTTCACTGTGTAATGCTTAGTTTCTCCTGTGGTGGCGCTGCAGGGGAATTCAACACTTCTCAAGTTCCATCACAGATTAAATCTGATCGCTGGGGGTCACAATCAGCGACATTAAGCTGCACTATCTGGATGTACAAATGACACTGGATGAGGGCCGTATTGTGACAGACATTTACACCAAACCAACTGACTGAAAATAACTTTTTAATTTTAGCTTTCAACCCAAATCAGCACAAAAATAAAATTTCACAAAGTCAACTACATAGTGATAGAAAATGCCGCAGAACTTCGCATATAAATGAGACGGATATGTGAGAGGCAGATAGATAGGGCGTGCTCTAGCAAAGTAAAAAATGAGCCCCCCATTACTTTATTTTTCTGATCTGAAATGCCAAGATACAATCCCGTTAGTAAGCCCTAAATATACACCTCCTGCAATGAGCCATAATACAATTGTGGGGATCAGACCTTAACCACTTCCTGCCGCAGCCATTTTGAATTTTTTTATTTTTGTTCTTTCCTCCTCACCTTCCAAAAGCCACAACTTTTTTATTTTTCTGTTGATATATCCATATGAGGGCTTGATTTTTGCAGGACGAGTTGTAGTTTTTCATGGCACCATTTATTGTACTAATGAAATGGGAAACTGAAAGAACTTTCTTTGTGGGGTGAAATAGGAAAAAAACGGATTTCTCCATTGTTTTCTGGGTTTAGTTTTTATGGAGATCACCGCGCGGTTTTGTTTCGCCATTATCTGAGAGCCATACGTTTTGTTTTCTTTCCGTCGCTGCAGCCGTGTGAGGGCTTGTTGTTTGTGGCACGAGCTGTCGTTTTTATTGTTTCATGAGACTTTTTGATCATCTTTTATTCCATTGTTTGTGGGAGATGAGATGACCAAAAAACAGTGATTCTGCCCTCGACATTTTTTGTTTGTTTTAATGCATTCACCATGTGGGTTAAATAATGTTATATTGTTATAGCTCTGACTTTTACGGACGTGGCAATACAAGTTATGTTAATTTACTTTTTTTACATTGCTTTTTTTTAAACTTTTAATATTTTAACTTTATATATAAATATACACGAAACAAGAGCAAGTAAACACAGCACTCCACAACTCCAGAAAATCAGGCCATGTGCTCGTCACCAGGGGATGAATCAGTTCCCCTTATTTTGAATAGAAATACAACGTAGAATATAGTAACGGCACCAGGACTCCAAGACAGATGAAAAACAGGGTGGATTTATTCACCTCAAAACACAGCAACGTTTCTGTTCAACAGGAACCTTTCTCAAGCCATGACAAACTCACAATGGTGTCAAGTATAAGTGGAGGGAACATACATCAGCTAACAATCAAGTCATTAGATGTACAAAACCCATTATATGTGTGAACACAATATCCAACAGCATTTATAAATATTAGTGCAAAAGTGCATCTCTTTACAGTAAACACAGGCATGCATAGCGTTACAATTATATTTAGATCCCGTGTAAACAGCATGAATAGTGACAAATAAGGATCATTAGACCAATAAGGAAGGAGGCCGGGGCCAATTGTATCCAGGTGTAAATACACTTACAGTAAGCAGTCAATCCGTAATGTCCGCATAGCCAGCGTGTGGAATAGGCGCGCATCAACTGCGCATGCTCCAAGATGGCGTCCAAACCGGATATTCAATCCAGTGGAACGCATCGAGCGGAGCAGTTGTCACTGCGCATGTGCGGACACGGAACTTGCGTTCCAGCCATGACACGCAAGTGACAAATATCAACATAACCGCAAGGTAAATAGAAAAAATGACAAAATATAAATTGGCTGCAATTAGAGCATCATCTGTAGAATAGAATGGGCACTGCGATGCATCATCAAAAGAAATAGATAACGCAACGCAACGCTCATAATACGCAGCAATTCATCTATGTTAGTCACATTGACACTGCAATCGCAGAGTCTGGGATGCTATATAGCTCATACCCACAGTCAACCAGTATGCAATGTGACGATAGTCACCAAAAGATACACTTAAAGCAACCTCACTTGGCAAACAACTCATCCCAACCTGGAATGTAAAATATATCGGACATATTATGTCACGATAAAAAGAAGCCATTGGTTCCACAAGTGTGAATTGCATATTTATTGACAATGTGACAAACACTTATAATGATATCATTTGGTTAAAAAACATAAAGAAAAAGGATTTACAAAGAGATCTTAAAGTTAATCCTAGCTCCAGTTCAAAATTGCAGTACAAGCCAATAATTCAATACATAACATCACAGAGGTCTATGCAGGACATTACAATGACAGATTCATAGAGAAAATTCCCAATATAGTTTGATGATCCCAGTACATCGGCCTCTGCTACCTTCCAACATCCTTCAGTGTACAACACAGTGTCATATTTCTAAAAAACAAAACAAACAAATATATTTAGAAATATAAATAACACACAATTCAAAAATACAAATGAATTTACAAAAAGTTAAAAAATGCATACATAGATGGAGTCAAAATCAGACCCCCAAGAGATTTTTCTAAAACATGCATATGACACAAACTACACCATAGAGAGCGAAAACCGTACAGAAAACCCCCCCCCGAGTCACGGGCAAATTACCCCCCACTATGTTAGATATGGGGGCCACAGGGATACTCTATGTTCAACCCCTTGGGAGACATGGTATCTAACCTATAGATCCACTCCAGCTCTTTCCTTTTAAGAGCCAGACCTCTGTCACCGCCACGTCTCAACTGAGGCACAGAATCAATGATTCTGAATCTCAATTGCGACAGACTGTGATTTTTCTCAACAAAATGTCTTGACACAGGCAAATCTTGTCTTTTAGTTTTGATATTAGATTTGTGATTTCTCAACCGAAGACGCAATTCCGTTGTGGTCTCACCAACATAGTATAGACCACAAGGGCAGCTTAGGAGATAAATCACAAAGGATGATTGACATGTAAAAAAGCCTTCTTTTCTTTACTCAACTTCCCATCCAAGAGATCCTGCCTGTCCAGTAAATCCACCTTCCGCCTATTAGACTCCAAAATGTGTTTGGGATAACCCCGATCAGAACATTTTTTGCACATTTGATCAAGGCGTGAGGATAGTCTGTCCTCTTGACTTACCACCCTCCTGACTCTGATCAATTGGCTATAAGGTAATGATTTTAACATCATCCTTGGATGTTCACTAGTGTAATATAAAAGGTTAATTCTATCCGTATTTTTAGAGAATAGATCAGAAATCAACTGGTTTCCACTAATTGAAATCCGAGTATCCAAAAAATAAATGGTAGTCATGGAATAAGACATGGTAAAAAGAATTGTGGGATTGAGATTATTAAGAAATTCAAGGAAATCCTGCAATTGATTGATAGAGCCAGTCCAGATGAGGAAGACGTCATCTATGTATCGCCACCACCGCAGTACCTGACTGAAGTGGTGGGACACATAGATAAGGTCCTCCTCCATCCATCGCATAAAGATATTTGCATAGGTAGGGGCCATATTCGACCCCATAGCCATCCCCCTCTTCTGCAAATAAAATTTATCTCCCACCAAAAATAATTTTTCGTAAGGATAAATTCCAATAGTAATCGAATGAACTAAATTTTGTCCTCGGATAAGCCTGAACCCTCCAAATAGGAAAGAGAGGCATCAATGCCCTCATGATGGGCAATTGAGGTGTAAAGACTACCCACATCAAGGGTAACCAAGACCGACTGGTCAGGGATGAAAAGATCCTGAATTCTGACCAGGAAGTCTGAGGTGTCCCTGATGTGGGAGTCTGCACCAATGGCAAACTGCCTGAGAATTTTATCAATAAACATGGCTGCCGGGACAAAAAGAGAGTCACTCCCTGACACGACAGGACGGCCAGGGGGTCGAACAGGGTCCTTATGAATCTTAGGCAGGAGGTAGATTACTGGGGTCACAGGAAACTTCACCTGCAAGAATTCGCATAGACCTCTATCAATAGTTTTATTCCTGAATGTTTTAGTGATCAGGGTATCCAATTCACGCTAAAATGTGAATTTGGGATCACCCGATAACTCCATGTAAATACTGGTGTCATTAAGCTGATTCGACATCTCCTGCAGATAAAGGGAGGTGTCCATCACAACAATGGCACCCCCCTTATCCGCAGGTTTGATGGTCAAACTTTTATCATCCACTAATTCCTTAAGTGCAACATTTTCACTACGTGTCAGGTTCCTATGGATATATTGACTACTCTGATCTCTCTTTAGAGAGTCTATCTGATCCTTAACAAATGAAATGTAAGTCTCAACAGCATGAATGTTTTGTGGCGGTTGAAACTTACTTTTATTAAATAACCCATAGTCCCTAAGACGGAACATCTCACTAGTTAGAACTTCAGATATGTTATTCACACATTTGCGTAGATCTGAAAAGTATGCCTTAAGTCTTAATGACCTAAAGAAACTTTCCAAATCTAAATTCAGCCTAAACCAATCAATAGGACAACTTGGACAGAAGGACAACCCACGGTTAAGAACTTTGACCTGTGGGACAGTGAACACACATGACGATATATTCACCACTAGGTCTGAGGATTTCTCTTCCTGGTCTGATATTGTCATGTCCCCCGTGTTGAAGTCATCCGTCCCCTGGACTTGTTGAAATTCATTCTTCCTCCTGTGCTTCCTCCCGCCCCTGCGGGTTTGCTTTCTCCCCCCATAGGGGTATCCATGTTGTCGCCTAAAAAAGGTATAGCATATTGGTCGTCAGAGAGTTCTGAATCTGTGATATAAGGCTCAGCTCCCCTCTGTCATCTTCTGGGTCCTCTTTCAATCCTCCTGGGACCCCTTGGGTCAGAATCTTCGGCTTGCCAGCAATAGACTTTGCCCATGGCATAATCATCGAGATCTCGCTGCCATTTCTGGCGTTTGGTTTTCTCGATATCCCCACGAAATTTCTGTAAATAGAGAGTGGCTTTATCCTTTAAGGTTAGCAAATCTTGTGAAGACACCATCTCCTTCAGCTGAGCATCTTTTTCACTCAAGCGTATTTTAACCAAATCGATCTCTTTTTGTAAGAATTCAAGATTCAATAGCAGGAGATCCTGGGAATATTTATTTGAAATCGCTTCAAATCTCTCCTTGAACGCCACATTTGTAGGAAACAGATTTGGCCTTAGATGTGAGCGCATGCCACGTGGTATTCGGAGACATCTATAGTACTCACCGAGCGTGGACAGATGTAATTCAAGTGAGATTAACCTCTTAGAATCCGCCTCCCATTTTCTCCTTATATTCTCCACAGTGGGTACACTTAGAAAGGTAACATCTCCTGATAGACCCTGAAGGATACGGTCAGCGTCCTCCTTGGTGTAGGTAAAAACTTGAGGTGTAATCACACCTAAATCAGAATCATCTTGGTGACCCCAGACCAGACCCCTAAATTTACTCAGACCCCCGACCAGACCCCCAAATTTACTCAGACCCCAGGCTTGATGGCGACATTTATCCAGACTCCAGACCAGACAACAATTTTAATCGAGATCCAGAGCAAATGTTTATATAGATATTTTTGAGGACATATGATGCATGCAGGTTGTTCGTACCCAGATGCATAACTTTACATTTATCTACATTAAACCTCATCTGCCAAGTGGACGCCCAAACACTTAGTTTGTTTAAATCCGCTTGCAATTCATGAACATCTTCCATAGACTGAACTATATTACATAGCTTGGTGTCATCTGCAAAAATAGAAATAGTGCTATTAATCCCATCCTCTATATCATTAATAAATAAGTTGAATAATAGTGGTCCCAGCACTGAACCCTGGGGTACACCACTTATTACCGGGGACCATTCAGAGTAGGAATCATTGACCACAACTCTCTGGATACGGTCCTTGAGCCAATTCTCAATCCAATTACAAACTATATTTTCTAAACCTATAGTCCTTAATTTACCCATTAGGGGTCTATGAGGGACAGTGTCAAATGCCTTTGCAAATTCCAAAAACACTAAATCCACAGCGGCCCCTCTGTCTAGACTTCTGCTCACCTCTTCATATAAACACTATATCCACAGCGGCCCCTCTGTCTAGGCTTCTGCTCACCTCTTCATATAAACACTATATCCACAGCGGCCCGCCCTCTGTCTAGACTTCTGCTCACCTCTTCATAAAAACAGATTAGGTTAGTTTGACAACTTCTGTCCTTAGTAAAACCGTGCTGGCTGTCACTTATAATACTATTTTTTGTCACATAATCCTGTATATAGTCCCTCAATAGCCCCTCAAACATTTTCCCCACGATGGATGTTAAGCTTACTGGTCTATAATTACCCGGGGAAGACCTAGAGCCCTTTTTGAAAATAGGCACCACATTTGCCCTGCGCCAGTCCCTTGGCACTATTCCAGTCACTAGAGATTCTCTGAATATTATGAAAAGGGGGACAGAAATAACTGAACTAAGCTCTTTAAGAATTCTAGCGTGTATCCCATCTGGTCCCGGGGCCTTGTGCACATTTATTTTATTTAATTTAGCTTGGACAATATCTACATTCATCCAATTCAGTATATCAACTGATATATTAACAGCACTGGCACCGGCTACATCAGCTGCTCTTTCTTCAGTTGTATATACAGAGCTGAAGAACCCATTTAGTAACTCTGCCTTCTCTTGATCCCCTGTGACCAACTCCCCATTACCACTATCTAGGGGTCCTACATGTTCAGACTTTGGCTTTTTAGCATTTATATACTTGTAGAATTTTTTGGGATTTGTTTTACTATCCTTGGCCACCTGCCTTTCATTTTGTATTTTTGCTAATTTTATTACATTTTTACAGATTTTATTAAGCTCTTTATATTCTACAAAGGCTTCAGATGTACCCTCAGATTTGTATTTTTTAAATGCCCTTTTTTTGTCATGTATTGCCCCTTTCACAGAAGGTGTAAGCCATGTGGGATTTAATTTGAGTCGTTTATACTTGTTACCTATAGGAATAAATTTTGCACTATAATAACCCAAAGTAGATTTGAAAATCTCCCATTTATCATTTGTCCCATTATTTGACATTAGTTCTTCCCAGTCTATATCCTGAATTGCCGCCTTCATCCTGGGGAAATTGGCCTTCTTAAAATTAAATGTTTTTGCCCTCCCAGCCTGTGTTTGTTTGTTTTTTACAGTATAGGTAAAATGTAACTATATTGTGATCACTGTTACCGAGGTTTTCACGAACATTGACGTTCCCAACAAGCTCTGCATTATTAGAAATGACCAGATCCAAGAGAGCTTCACCTCTAGTAGGGTCTTCCACAAACTGGCCCATAAAATTTTCCTGCAACAGGTTGAGGAAATGTCTCCCCTTAGATAATGTCAGATTAGACAAATGGGCTCTGAGCCTTAAGGCCCAACCTAGGCTTCGTCATTAAGGGGTTAAGTCCTGTAAGTTGTGAGTAGGGGTCTCCATGGATTGGATTTGTTTTTCCAGCACATCTATCAGATGATCGATTGAATTAAGAATATGGAGGCCAGCTGTCACGGACACTGGGTTTGTGGACCCACTAGGCCGCTCCACCGTAGCGGGGAGGCAGCTGACCAGGTCACAGTCTATGTGAAAGTAAGATGGCAGACAGTAATGCTTAGGTACCTGAAATAGTCCGGGCGGTGGCTGTGGCTTTAGCACGGATGGAGGCAGGTGCGGAAAGTGGCGCCAGACGTGGCGGGCAGTATCCTATGAGCAGATGGCACTTGACGTTGCAGATGGCACTTGACGTGCAGATGGCACTTGACGTGGCAGATGACACTTGAACACGGGTAGGCACAGGAACAATGCGGAATACAGGAACGGTAACAGGGCATGGGTAACAGCGGGAATGGGAGACACTAAGGGACCATTTGCGAGACAGACTGTGAAAGACTAACAACGCTCAGGCAAGGATCAGAAGGGCTGGGGCATTCTTATAGAGCAGGAAGTCATGTGGGTTAATGATCATTGTTTTCATGTGCGCGCGCTGGCCCTTTAAGAGCGGGCGCGAGCGTGCGGGCGCACCCTACGGGACCAAGCCGGACGGAGCGGAAGTGAGCGCTGGCCTCTCCAAAGAGGGAGACGGAGGCCAGCGCTCACAGATCCATGGCTGCGGGCGTCGGGGGGTGAGTGAACCCGACGGCCCGCGGCCATGGGCGCTACACCAGGTCAACACCTTGAACTCTTTGTCATGTTCCTCACATCAGTCCTGAACGATTTTTGCAGTGTGGCGGGGGCATTATCCTGCTGTAAGACAGCACTGGCATTAGAGAATACCTTTACCATGAAGAGGTGGATTTGTCTGTAGCAATATTTAGGTAGGTGGTCTGTGTCAAAAAACAGTATGGGAATATCAAAATAACCACCATAAGTTCCCCATAGAAAATTGTGCCATAATCTGTCAAATCAGATGAAATTCTAATGTTGGGTCCCAGTGACTCCAACTGAGGGGCTTGCATTTAAAAAAAAAAAAAATCATTATTAGTTTTTAGCATTGGATAAAGCAAAGGAGAAACAACAGGAACCTCTCAGAGAGCGGCGCTGTGCTCCGTATACTGCAGGAGCAGTAGTACAGCGAGTACATAGAGTACAGCGGGGCCGATCACATGACGAAGAGTCGTGTCGTCACCAAAGAAGACTGTACAACTAGACTTCCGGTTCCTCATCAGCGCTATAAAAATCTATGAAAATCTCAGAAACAGCACCAAGGGGGACGGGAATGTATATTAGCGAGTTTACTCACATGTAGCATCTATGGCCGCAGGCCGTCAGTTCCACTGACCTCCTGACACCCACAGCCATGGATCTGTGAGCGCTGGTCCCCATCTCACTTCCGCTCCGGTCCGCCAGGGTGACGAATGGAAGACGACATTTAACACCCGTGACGGGCACTACGAATATGTAGTGATGCCCTTCGGACTGTGTAACGCTCCTGCAGTGTTTCAGGAACTCGTTAATGATATCTTCCGAGATCTCCTCTATATCTGTGTTGTTGTTTATCTCGATGATATTTTGATTTTCTCCCCAGATCCGACGACTCATCGGAGGCATGTCCGTCAAGTTCTACTACGATTAAGGGAGAATCATTTATACGCCAAGCTGGAGAAGTGCGTCTTTGAGAGGAGTTCTCTGCACTTCCTGGGCTACATCATATCGGATCAAGGTCTCAAGATGGATCCTGAGAAAGTGAGAGCTGTCCTGGAGTGGCCATGTCCTCAAGGTCTGAGGTCCATACAGCGTTTCCTGGGATTTGCCAATTTCTACCGGCAGTTTATCCCAAACATCTCATCACTGACATCTCCTATTTCCACCCTTACCAAGAACGGTGTGAACGCCAAGGTGTGGACCCCAGAGGCAGAGTCCACATTTTTTAGTCTCAAAAAAGCCTTTACTTCTGCCTCGATCCTCTATCATCCTGACGTATATATACAGTTTTCTTTGGAGGTGGACGCCTCTTATGTTGGTGCAGGCACACTTCTGTTCCAGAGGAGCCCCAAAGGAAAGGCAGTAGTATGTGGCTACTACTCGAGACTTTTTTCTTCTGCAGAGCGCATTTTCTCTGTTGGGGATCAGGAGCTACTGGCCATCAAATTGGCTCTGGAGAAGTAGAGCCATCTGCTGGAGGGCGCAGCTCACCCCATCCTAATCTACACCAACCACATGAACCTCACCTACCTTCAGTCCGCTCAACGACTAAATCCCTGTCACACAGAGTGGCCGCTGACAGGAATGTGAGGGCCGATGCCCTGTCCAGGTCATTTGAAACGGATGACACGGTGGAGTCTCTTCAAACTATCATAGACCCGTCCTGCATTATCACTGCCAATCCTTTGCAGGTTAGAGACATCCCTCCGGGGAGGACTTTTGTTCGATTAGCAGGCAGGAGAAGAATTCTCCGATGGGGACACAGTTCTAAACTGGCTGGGCACCCTGGTGTTCGTAAAACCCGAGACCTGATTGCTCGTCACTTTTGGTGGCCCACGCTGCCCAAGGATGTTGTGGACTTTGTCTCTTCTTGCACGGTGTGTGCTTCTAACAAGGTTACTAACTCCAAGCCTGCCGGCCTCCATCAACCTGTGCCTATACCCAATGCCACCTTGCAGCACATTGTGATGGACTTTGTCACTGACCTTCCTCCCTCAGCAGGATGCAACACTGTCTGGGTGGTGGTGGACCGGTTGTCGAAGATGGCACATTTTATCCCGCTGACCGGCCTACCTTCTGTTCCCCGAATGGCGAATCTCTTCATCCAGCACATCTACCGCTTGCATGGCTTGCCCTTCACATTGTGTCCGATCGGGGGTTTCAGTTTACCTCGAGGTTCTGGAGGGCTCTCTGTAAACTCCTGGATGTGATATTGGACTTTTCCACAGCCTATCATCCCCAGTCCAATGGGCAAGTCGAGAGGATCAACCAGATCATGGAGAATTATCTCTGTCACTTCATTTCCTTACAGCATGATAACTGGGTACAGCTTCTTCCATGGGCCGAGTTCTCGTACAACAACCACACAAGCGAGTCCACCACTTCCACTCCGTTTTACATTGTATACGGTCAACATCCTAGAGTCCCTCTTCCAGTGTCTACTACTTCTCAGGTACCCGCTGCTGACTCTGCATTTGGGGACTTCCCGTAAATCTGGCAACAGACCCGGGTATGAAGCGAAAAGCGGATACAAGAAGAGAGCTGCCGCAGTATCTTCCAGGTACCAAAGTCTGGCTGTCCTCATGGAACATTCGTTTGAGGGTGCCTTCATACAAGTTTGCTCCCAGGTTTCTCGGTCCTTTTGAGATTCGGCAACAGATTAACCCTGTCTCCAATAAACTGCGGCTGCCTCCTACCCTCAGAATCCCCAACTCCTTTCATGTGTCCCTCCTGAAACCAGTGGTCCTGAACTGCTACAGCAAGACTTCCTGTTCCACAACTGCTCCCAGCGGTTCTTCTGATGTGTTCGAGGTGAGGGAGATCCTGGACTGCAAGAGGGTAGGAGGAAGGACTTTCTATTTGGTGGACTGGAGAGGGTTTGGTCCTGAGGAGAGGTCCTGGGAGCCGGAGGAGAACCTTGATGCCTCTGCTCTTGTTAAGAAGTTCCTCTCTCGCTCTAGTCCCAAGAAGAGGGGGCGTAAGAGGGGGGGATACTGTAGCGTCCAGGGCCATCGGGTCCATTCACCTGAGGCCCGCAGCCATGGATCTGTGAGCGCTGGTTCCCATCTCCTTCCCAGGAGACGCCAGCACTCACTTCTGGTACGATCTGCTCTGTCCCGTAGGGTGCGCGCGCACGCTCGTGCCCGCTCTTAAAGGGCCAGCGCACGCACATGTAGGAAATCACCATCATCAACACACATGATTTCCTGGACTATAAGAAGGGCCCAACCCATCTGATCCTTGCCTGAGCATTGTTAGTATACCCCAAGTCTGTCTTTCAAATGGTCCCTTACTGTTTCCCGTTCCAGTTGTTACCCGTGCCCTGTTACCCGTTCCTGTATCCCGTACTGTCTTCTTGTTCCTGTGCCTACTAGTTGGAGTCGTGTCTACTGCACCTGTGTCATCCGCCACGTCCTGTGTTACCTACCTCCATCCGTGCCAGAGCTGCGGCCACTGTCTGGACAATCCGGTTACCCTTGTGCGGGACTTTGAATTTCTGGGGTTCCCTGTTGTTTGGCCAGCTGCCTCGCTGCTATGGCGGTGCGGCCTGGTGGGTCCACATACCCACAAACCGTGACATCACATAATGCAGTGAGAACACTGCTAATAATTTTTAGTCCCCGCATAACCCCTTTAAGATGCATTGTGTACAAGCAGTGAATCCACCGCACCTGGCCACGTTTTAACCTCCTTATTCTCTCTCCTCCTCTTCTAGGTGTTGGTCCTGAGCCTTGTACTTGGAACCACCATGATTTGCTTAGTGACCCGTATCTACTAATGTCTGGGGACTGGTACGTCATTCTATTTTATCCTAATACTAGATGTATACTGTGATAATACATCACCTGTAGTGTTACTGTTAAATCTTCCCCCTGTACATGGACATAACTATAGCCCTAGTAGCCATAGAAGCTGCTATGGGGCTCTGATGCTGAGGGGGGCACCTTTGGTTGCCAAAACGTCATTAGTTTTTGTAAGGGAAGATCTGCTTTATAGCACCATAACCCTTCAATGCTGCCTAGCCCCTTCCACGAC
Organism: Rhinoderma darwinii; assembly: GCF_050947455.1. NCBI lineage: Eukaryota > Metazoa > Chordata > Amphibia > Anura > Rhinodermatidae > Rhinoderma > Rhinoderma darwinii. The sequence continues at coordinate 48,361 of NW_027461907.1, read as the reverse complement.
AACCAACGTGTGTATATATACGGTGTAGGCCAGGAGGGAAGTATGGAGTGGTGTCACGGACTGAGGTCACTCCATAATTTGCTGGTGTTGGTTGTATGTTACAACTGAAAGTTCACTGCGACGAGCGAAATCGTAGATTACTACGATCCCACTCGTTTAACCCCTTAGATGCTGAGGTCAATAGTAACTGCGGTAACTAAGCCATTAGAAAGATGGGGGTGGCCATCTCTGACAGCCCATTGCCCCCCTGCGATTGCGGGGTGCCGATGGTTGTCATTGCAGCTTGGAGGACTAATGTAGGCCCTCAGGTCTGCCATCTTTGCACCCATGGCAAGGCTTAATAAGAGCAGGTAAAGAACACGATATACTGCAATACATTAGTATTGCAGTATATCCCGCAAGCGATCCAATGATTGCTGGTTTAAGTCCCCTAGAGGGCAAGTAAAGAAAGTAAAATACAGTTAAATTAAGTTTATATATATATATATATATATATATATATATATATATATATATATATATATATATATATATATATATATATATATATATATATATATATATATCTATATATATATTTATATATAAAGTTAAAATATTTAAAGTTTAAAAAAAGCAATGTAAAAAAAGTAAATTAACATAACTTGTATTGCCACGTCCGTAAAAGTCAGAGCTATAACAATATAACATTATTTAACCCACATGGTGAATGCATTAAAACAAACAAAAAATGTCGAGGGCAGAATCACTGTTTTTTGGTCATCTCATCTCCCACAAACAATGGAATAAAAGATGATCAAAAAGTCTCATGAACCAATAAAAACTACAGCTCGTGCCACAAAAAACAAGCCCTCACACGGCTGCAGCGACGGAAAGAAAACAAAACGTATGGCTCTCAGATAATGGCGAAACAAAACCGCGCGGTGATCTCCATAAAAACTAAACCCGAAAAACAATGGAGAAATCTGTTTTTTTCCTATTTCACCCCACAAAGAAAGTTCTTTCAGTTTCTCATTTCATTAGTACAATAAATGGTGCCATGAAAAACTACAACTCGTCCTGCAAAAATCAAGCCCTCATATGGATATATCAACAGAAAAATAAAAAAGTTGTGGCTTTTGGAAGGTGAGGAGGAAAGAACAAAAATAAAAAAATTCAAAATGTCTGCGGCAGGAAGTGGTTAAGGTCTGATCCCCACAATTGTATTATGGCTCATTGCAGGAGGGGTATATTTAGGGCTTACTAACGGGATTGTATCTTGGCATTTCAGATCAGAAAAATAAAGTAATGGGGGGCTCATTTCTTACTTTGCTAGAGCACGCCCTATCTATCTGCCTCTCACATATCCATCTCATTTATATGCGAAGTTCTGCGGCATTTTCTATCACTATGTAGTTGGCTTTGTGAAATTTTATTTTTGTGCTGATTTGGGTTGAAAGCTAAAATTAAAAAGTTATTTTCAGTCAGTTGGTTTGGTGTAAATGTCTGTCACAATACGGCCCTCATCCAGTGTCATTTGTACATCCAGATAGTGCAGCTTAATGTCGCTGATTGTGACCCCAGCGATCAGATTTAATCTGTGATGGAACTTGAGAAGTGTTGAATTCCCCTGCAGCGCCACCACAGGAGAAACTAAGCATTACACAGTCAAATCAATAAGAGACTTGTCCTTTCTTAAAGGAACAGTGTCACGACCAACTTTTTTTTAATATGTTATGTGTTTTAGTGTGATAGATCAATACATTTTATTAATGTATGTTGTTGTGTTGTACTTTTTAAGTTTTTACTTCATTTACTTCTCTATGGGGGCTGCCATTTTTGTTTCCATTACTGTGTGTGTCGATTAACGACACATACAGTGATGGAATACGGCACACACATCCCCATAGAGAATGCGAACGGGAGCCGTCCCATCCACTTTAGCGTACGCGGTCTATGTGTGAGCGGCGCATGCGCCGCTCGCACACAGGCCAAAAGTCAGGTCTTTGCTAGAGCGAAATCCGGCGCCATGTTCATGTCGACCGGAAGCCGCGGCCGGACTGTGAGATGACGACTTCCGGCCGCGGCTTCCGGTCATGTGTTCAGTGCAGCGAGGCGAAGGCGCAAGAAGAACAGTCAGGAAGAAGTTTGACAGAGCGGAGGTCGCGTCAGGAGCAGGTAAGTTCTGTTCATGTGCGTTCGTGTGAGCAGCCTTTGGCATCATACCAGGGAGGCCTGTGGCATCATACCAGGGAAGCCTGTGGCATCATACCAGGGAGGCCTGTGGCATCATAACAGGGAGGCCTGTGGCATCATAACAGCGGAGGCCTGCGGCATCATACCATTGGAGGCCTGCGGCATCATACCAGCGGAGGCCTGCGGCATCATACCAGCGGAGGGCTGCGGCAGCATACCAGCGGAGGCCTGTGGCAGCATACCAGCGGAGGCCTGTGGCAGCATACCAGCGGAGGCCTGTGGCATCATACCAGCGTAGGCCTGTGGCATCATACCAAGGGAGGCCTGTGGCAGCATTTACAGTGTGGCAGCATTTACAGTGTGGCAGCATTTACAGTGTGGCAGCGTATCCGTTGTGGCAGCGTATCTGTTGTGGCAGCGTATCCGTTGTGGCAGCGTATCCGTTGTGGCAGCGTATCCGTTGTGGCAGCGTATCCGTTGTGGCAGCGTATCCGTTGTGGCAGCATTTACAGTGTGGCAGCGTATCCGTTGTGGCAGCGTATCCGGTGTGGCAGCATTTACAGTGTGGCAGCATTTACAGTGTGGCAGCATTTACAGTGTGGCAGCATTTACAGTGTGGCAGCATATCCGTTGTGGCAGCGTATCCGTTGTGGCAGCGTATCCGTTGTGGCAGCGTATCCGTTGTGGCAGCGTATCCGGTGTGGCAGCGTATCCGTTGTGGCAGCGTATCCGTTGTGGCAGCGTATCCGTTGTGGCAGTGTATCCGGTGTGGCAGCATTTACAGTGTAGCAGCATTTACAGTGTGGCAGCATTTACAGTGTGGCAGCATATACGGTGTGGCATCATACCATTGGAGGCCTGTGTCATCATACCAGCGGAGGCCTGTGTCATCATACCAGCGTAGGCCTGTGGCATCATACCAAGCGAGGCCTGTGCCAGCATTTACAGTGTGGCAGCATTTACAGTGTGGCAGCATTTACAGTGTGGCAGCGTATCCGTTGTGGCAGCGTATCCGTTGTGGCAGCGTATCCGGTGTGGCAGCGTATCCGGTGTGGCAGCATTTACAGTGTGGCAGCATTTACAGTGTGGCAGCATTTACAGTGTGGCAGCATTTACAGTGTGGCAGCATTTACAGTGTGGCAGCATATACGGTGTGGCATCATACCATTGGAGGCCTGTGTCATCATACCAGCGGAGGCCTGTGTCATCATACCAGCGGAGGCCTGTGGCATCATACCAAGCGAGGCCTGTGCCAGCATTTACAGTGTGGCAGCATTTACAGTGTGGCAGCATTTACAGTGTGGCAGCATATACGGTGTGGCATCATACCATTGGAGGCCTGTGTCATCATACCAGCGGAGGCCTGTGTCATCATACCAGCGGAGGCCTGTGTCATCATACCAGCGTAGGCCTGTGGCATCATACCAAGCGAGGCCTGTGGCAGCATTTACAGTGTGGCAACATTTACAGTGTGGCAGCATTTACAGTGTGGCAGCATTTACAGTGTGGCAGCATTTACAGTGTGGCAGCATATACGGTGTGGCATCATACCATTGGAGGCCTGTGTCATCATACCAGCGGAGGCCTGTGTCATCATACCAGCGGAGGCCTGTGGCATCATACCAAGCGAGGCCTGTGCCAGCATTTACAGTGTGGCAGCATTTACAGTGTGGCAGCATTTACAGTGTGGCAGCATTTACAGTGTGGCAGCATATACGGTGTGGCATCATACCATTGGAGGCCTGTGTCATCATACCAGCGGAGGCCTGCGGCATCATACCAGCGGAGGGCTGCGGCAGCATACCAGCGGAGGCCTGTGGCAGCATACCAGCGGAGGCCTGTGGCAGCATACCAGCGGAGGCCTGTGGCAGCATACCAGCGGAGGCCTGTGGCATCATACCAGCGTAGGCCTGTGGCATCATACCAAGGGAGGCCTGTGGCAGCATTTACAGTGTGGCAGCATTTACAGTGTGGCAGCATTTACAGTGTGGCAGCATTTACAGTGTCGCAGCGTATCCGTTGTGGCAGCGTATCCGTTGTGGCAGCGTATCCGTTGTGGCAGCGTATCCGTTGTGGCAGCATTTACAGTGTGGCAGCGTATCCGTTGTGGCAGCGTATCCGGTGTGGCAGCATTTACAGTGCGGCAGCATTTACAGTGTGGCAGCATTTACAGTGTTGCAGCATTTACAGTGTGGCAGCGTATCCGTTGTGGCAGCGTATCCGTTGTGGCAGCGTATCCGTTGTGGCAGCGTATCCGTTGTGGCAGCGTATCCGTTGTGGCAGCGTATCCGTTGTGGCAGCATTTACAGGGATATTGTGTGTCATCAGATCAAATGAGCTTGTGTGGCATCATATACAGGGATATTGTGTGGCATCAGATCAAATGAGCTTGTGTGGCATCATATACAGGGATATTGTGTGGCATCAGATCAAATGAGCTTGTGTGGCATCATATACAGGGATATTGTGTGGCATCATATACAGGGATATTGTGTGGCATCAGATCAAATGAGCTTGTGTGGCATCATATACAGGGATATTGTGTGGCATCATACCAAGTAAGGCTGTGTGGCATCATATCAAAGGAGGTTGTGTGGCAGCATATGCAGGGAGGCATGTGGCAGCGTATACTGTTTTTTATTTGACGTCTTGGGAGAGATATGTATCAACTGTTGTTTGTAATTGTCAGTTATGGCGCCCAAGAGAAGTCTGAAATCCATTGATGACAATCAACCAATAGCAAAACGAATACCACCAACATTTACCCCAGAGGAGAAAGAAAAAAGAGCCCAGGAGGTAAGACTTTGTGCAGTTGATGTCTGTGAAATGCTTCACTGTGCTGTGGGATAGCACGCTGACTCTTGCATTTGTGGGGGGCCAAGCACACCACCATATACTTGTTTGAATATAAACCAAACCGGTACGAAAGTGTCATTTTTCTGTGACCTCTTTTGGTCCTCCATTCCATTCATAATATTGGTTCCTATATTTTTGTTGTCTTTTCACTCACCTTCACCATTGACGTAAGTGGAGCGCACACTGTGGAATATACCTATTTTTGGTTACACATTTTTATAATGAAAAATGTAATTACTAGATGTACATGTCCACTCCAAAAATCAATGAGAAATAATGCAATATCCCGCTGTTGATTTCTGTACTGTTGTCACAATCGGCATAATGTTCACTTACATTCCATTTTATAGTGCCAATTTCTTAATTTTTTTTTAGAGAGCGATATTAGAGCAGGAACTACGAGCAAGGTGTCAAAAATATCAAGATCCAAATCGAATTCTTGTACAACAGCCAATGAGAAAACGGGAAGAACAAAGTGCGAGACAAAGTTCTTCAGCGTCCGTAAAACCGGTGGAATCGTGGTGTCAGTGTGGGAACTGCATGAATTTGCCGACTGAAGAGGAATGCGTCGGTTGCAAAGATATACTTAATGTGCTAAACCTAATGGAGGAAGATGAGCCGATGACGTGCATTACAGAGCATCATACTTTTATGGCCACATGTCTGGACAAGGACCAACTTACCCTATGTGAAAGCTATAGATGTTCTGGTCCAACACGTCCAGCACCACTAAATAACAGGTAAGGAAATTATTTTGGGTTCCAGTCAAGTTTGAATGATGCTATTGTGATCCTAACCTTATTCCTCAAATAAATATTATTATGTGTGCTTTCAGCAGCATGCATGTGTCTAATATGTGTCTGCCCAAAATCTTAGGTGGTCCCTGTAACACTAGAAGTAAATTTTGATCTTGTTCCACGCAGCAATCAAACAATGTGTGTCGCTCCAGCGTTTGTGAGCTGTTATGTATTATTGTAAATAATATGACCATGTCAGGGGTGACAGTATAAGATTGTGGTCTGTATAGTGTGCAAATATGATTGGCTAACAATAGTTTTTTATCCTGTATAGGTCCTTACGGAAGGTCGCATACCGAATGTTCACCGTGTGGGTTCACGGTTACCTTGGACGAAAAAACAGGCGTACTATTCCAGCGTGTGCAGTTCAGAAAGTCAGAGCAATGTTTCCAGAAGAAAATCAAGTATATGTTGGTTTCAAGCTAGCCACTGACAATAATGCTTCGGAAATGGCAGATTTTTGAAATGTGTTTGATTACTTTACTATGTTATATTTTTCAATAAAAAATTAAGAAAATCAAAACTTTAGATGTTTATTAATTATAATATATTAACACAGGATAAGTATTGTACATAACAGAAAATAATATACAGGATATAAAGTGCTAGTGTTGATTCAGAGGAAGGCAAAAAACCCCAGGTTATTTTCGTTTTGTTCTTCATTTGTTGTGTGTGGGGGAAATTCCTTCCCGACTCCAAATATGGCAATCAGAATAAATCCCAGAATCAACACCCAATATCCACAGATAGTTAGCTTACAAATTCTTCCAGTGACAGGCAATATAAATAGTGGGAAATAGTTGTACGCATTTTTGGAGAAGGGCAAACACAACATAGTTCAGTACATTAAAAACGGGACTTGTGAGCTAGAACAGTTGCTGCTTTATCCGGCCGTGGTTCTGTGGCTATGTTTGGTGGTAGGGTCAATGTCCGTGTTTGCCAACTATGTTCAATTTCTTGTTTTGTCAATTTGATCACATTTACAAACATAGGAAAGAGGTGTGAGAAAGACATTGGTACGTACTCTTTCTTTGCATTCCATTTTTTGCTTAGTTTGGAGAAAACAACATTATACCTCATGCTACCAAGCAGATCCGACTTTGTGGTCTGTCGGTGGACTCTAGATTGTTCCCGTTTTGTATTATGATTATGGGCCAAAACAGCAAGTTTTGTCCGTGCTTCCATTCCGTCTAAAGCAAAATGTATTCTTTTTGGTCGGTATTTTAGAATAAAGCTGTGGAATACCTCGATTTTTCCTGTATGATAGAAAGATGACAAGTGGGGCAAGTCTTTCAATAATTGTTTATCTTTTACGATCTTTTCAAGCTCCTCATAGGCTGTTGATGTTGTTGACATCCAATTGTGTTTGCGATCGTCATCAATGTCTAAACATCTGTGATCACATTGTGTGACAATGTCCCCCGGGAATTCATGTACATTACGAATATGTTGAAGTACAGAGAGCCATTTTTCTCGCAGCACATCCACATTACCGCAAGCAGTACAACAGCAGTACCAAAAATGATTGGTTATTGACGTGATCCAATCAACAATTTGGGAACAGCTTCTTTTTTTACTTGCAGCCTTCAGTTTCTTCCGAATGGACTTTGCATAATGCCATATATCAAATTGATGTCCAATCTCTGGGTATTGTTCACGTATTTTTTTACGTATGGAGACATGACGGTCTGTTGCAAGAACATACACATTGAGCCCATCTTGAATAACACGGTTAAGACAGGTTTGAAAGGCCAAACTTTCCATAGCCACAGAAGATGTGGTTTGTGTAACCTGAACGATTTCAAAGTCAACAATCTTGTCGCTCTTATAATCCATCAATGTGTACACACAATATTTTGCATTATGCCCAGGGCTATCACATTGTCCGTCACCAAGGAGACACAATGGTGTTTGTTTGATTTCTTTATGAAGTGCCATTTTTTCTTGTTTCCAGTGAATGTCCACCACTGGAAATAACAATTTTCTTTGGTGACGAAAGTAAGTTGAATGTGAAATAAATTGCATCCCAATAGATTTACAAATGTCGGACATCTTGGCATAGTTGCCACCATTAAATAAAATGGAAGCTGCAATCAGAACATTCCCAACCGGGATACGATTACACTTGGGTTGACTTTCCCAAAAATAATCATGTCCATTGGAACATTTGCCTTGTAGTGAAAGATAGGTACCTTGCTGGAATTTGACTGGGTTTTCTATTTTGTGGCCACAGAAACACGCGCACTGAGCAACCAGTACATCTAAAGCCGATTCAAAAACAAAAAATTTCCGCTCTTTTACTAGGTCTTCATCTGCTCGTTCTGAAAACAAATTGGTTGTCACGTTGTCAAATGACAGACTAGAATCTGGTGGTTCGTAGTCCAGATCTCTTGGATCATTTCTGACAGTAGAAGAAACAAAGCTTTCCTCTGGATCCTCCAATATGACTTTGCTTGATGTTTGTCTTTGTAAGCGGGGGGTTGAAAACGTTGATGGGTAAAAATGATCCAACTTCATTGTTAATTGGTTTTCCATCATCCCTGTTACTATATATACCAGCCATCATCCCTGTTACTATATATACCAGCCATCATCCCTGTTACTATATATACCAGCCATCATCCCTGTTACTATATATACCAGCCATCATCCCTGTTACTATATATACCTGCCATCATCCCTGTTACTATATATACCTGCCATCATCCCTGTTACTATATATACCAGCCATCATCCCTGTTACTGTATATACCTGCCATCATCCCTGTTACTATATATACCTGCCATCATCCCTGTTACTATATATACCAGCCATCATCCCTGTTACTATATATACCTGCCATCATCCCTGTTACTATATATACCAGGCATCGTCCCTGTTACTATATATACCTGCCATCATCCCTGTTACTATATATACCTGTCATCATCCCTGTTACTATATATACCTGCCATCATCCCTGTTACTATATATACCAGCCATCATCCATGTTACTATATATACCAGCCATCTTCCCTGTTACTATATATACCTGGCATCATCCCTGTTACTATATATACCAGCCATCATCCCTGTTACTATATATACCAGCCATCATCCCTGTTACTATATATACCAGCCATCATCCCTGTTACTATATATACCAGCCATCATCCCTGTTACTATATATACCAGCCATCATCCCTGTTACTATATATACCTGCCATCATCCCTGTTACTATATATACCTGCCATCATCCCCGTTACTATATATACCTGCCATCATCCCCGTTATTATATATACCAGCCATCATCCCCGTTACTATATATACCAGCCATCATCCCGTTACTATATATAGCTGCCATCATCCCTGTTATTATATAAACACCTGCTATCATCCCTGTTACTATATATACCAGCCATCATCCCTGTTACTATATATATACCTGCTATCATCCCCGTTACTATATATACCAGCCATCATCCCCGTTACTATATATACCTGCCATCATCCCCGTTACTATATATACCAGCCATCATCCCCGTTACTATATATACCTGCCATCATCCCCGTTACTATATATACCTGCCATCATCCCCGTTACTATTTATACCAGCCATCATCCCCGTTACTATATATACCTGCCATCATCCCTGTTACTATATATACCTGCCATCATCCCTGTTACTATATATACCTGTCATCATCCCTGTTACTATATATACCAGCCATCTTCCCTGTTACTATATATACCTGCCATCATCCCTGTTACTATATATACCTGCCATCATACCTGTTACTATATATACCAGCCATCATCCCTGTTACTGTATATACCTGCCATCATCCCTGTTACTATATATACCTGCCATCATCCCTGTTACTATATATACCAGCCATCATCCCTGTTACTATATATACCTGCCATCATCCCTGTTACTATATATACCAGGCATCGTCCCTGTTACTATATATACCTGCCATCATCCCTGTTACTATATATACCTGTCATCATCCCTGTTACTATATATACCTGCCATCATCCCTGTTACTATATATACCAGCCATCATCCATGTTACTATATATACCAGCCATCTTCCCTGTTACTATATATACCTGGCATCATCCCTGTTACTATATATACCAGCCATCATCCCTGTTACTATATATACCAGCCATCATCCCTGTTACTATATATACCAGCCATCATCCCTGTTACTATATATACCAGCCATCATCCCTGTTACTATATATACCAGCCATCATCCCTGTTACTATATATACCTGCCATCATCCCTGTTACTATATATACCTGCCATCATCCCCGTTACTATATATACCTGCCATCATCCCCGTTATTATATATACCAGCCATCATCCCCGTTACTATATATACCAGCCATCATCCCGTTACTATATATAGCTGCCATCATCCCTGTTACTATATAAACACCTGCTATCATCCCTGTTACTATATATACCAGCCATCATCCCTGTTACTATATATATACCTGCTATCATCCCCGTTACTATATATACCAGCCATCATCCCCGTTACTATATATACCTGCCATCATCCCCGTTACTATATATACCAGCCATCATCCCCGTTACTATATATACCTGCCATCATCCCCGTTACTATATATACCTGCCATCATCCCCGTTACTATTTATACCAGCCATCATCCCCGTTACTATATATACCTGCCATCATCCCTGTTACTATATATACCTGCCATCATCCCTGTTACTATATATACCTGTCATCATCCCTGTTACTATATATACCAGCCATCTTCCCTGTTACTATATATACCTGCCATCATCCCTGTTACTATATATACCTGCCATCATACCTGTTACTATATATACCAGCCATCATCCCTGTTACTATATATACCAGCCATCATCCCTGTTACTATATATACCAGCCATCATCCCTGTTACTATATATACCAGCCATCATCCCTGTTACTATATATAGCTGCCATCATCCCTGTTACTATATATAGCTGCCATCATCCCTGTTACTATATATACACCTGTCATCATCCCTGTTACTATATATACCAGCCATCATCCCTGTTACTATACATACCTGCAGCTATGGGGGTATTATACTGTATGGGGCAGCTATGGGGGTATTATACTGTATGGAGCAGCTATGGGGGTATTATACTGTATGGGGCAGCTATGGGGTATTATACTGTATGGAGCAGCTATGGGGGTATTATACTGTATGGGGCAGCTATGGGGGTATTATACTGTATGGAGCAGCTATGGGGGTATTATACTGTATGGAGCAGCTATGGGGGTATTATACTGTATGGGGCAGCTATGGGATATTATACTGTATGGGGCAGCTATGAGGGTATTATACTGTATGGTGCAGCTATGGGGGCATTATACTGTATGGGGCAGCTCTGGGGGCATTATACTGTATGGGGCAGCTATGGGGGTATTATACTGTATGGTGCAGCTATGGGGGCATTATACTGTATGCAGCAGATATGGGGGTATTATACTGTATGGGGCAGCTATAGGGTATTATACTGTATGGTGCAGCTATGGGGGCATTATACTGTATGGGGCAGCTCTGGGGGCATTATACTGTATGGGGCAGCTATGAGGGTATTATACTGTATGGTGCAGCTATGGGGGCATTATACTGCATGCAGCAGATATGGGGGTATTATACTGTATGGGGTATTATACTGTATGGGGCAGCTATGGGGGCATTATAATGTATGGGGCAGCTATGGGTGCATTATACTGTATGGGGCAGCTCTGGGGGAATTATACTGTATGGAGCAGATATGGGGGCATTATACTGTATGGGGCAGATATGGGGGCATTATACTGTATGGGGCAGCTGTGGGGGTATTATACTGTATGGGGCAGCTATGGGGGCATTATACTGTATGGGGCAGCTATGGGGGCATTATACTGTATGGGGCAGCTATGGGGGTATTATACTGTATGGGGCAGCTATGGGGTATTATACTGTATGGGGCAGCTATGGGGTATTATACTGTATGGGGCAGCTCTGGGGGCATTATACTGTATGGGGCAGATATGGGGGCATTATACTGTATGGTGCAGATATGGGGGCATTATACTGTATGGAGCAGCTATGGGGTATTATACGGTTTGGGGCAGCTATGGGGGCATGATACAGTGTGGGGCAGATATTGGGGTATTATACTGTATGGGGCAGCTATGGGGTATTATACTGTATGGGGCAGCTCTGTGGGCATTATACTGTATGGGGCAGATATGGGGGCATTATACTGTATGGGGCAGATATGGGGGCATTATACTGTATGGAGCAGCTATGGGGTATTATACGGTTTGGGGCAGCTATGGGGGCATTATACTGTATGGAGCAGCTATGGGGGCATTATACTGTATGGGGCAGATATGGGGCATTATACTGTATGGGGCAGATATGGGGCATTATACTGTATGGAGCAGCTATGGGGGCATTATACTGTGTTGAGTAGCTATGGGGGCATTATACTGTATGGGGCAGCTATGGGTGTATTATACTGTATGGGGCAGCTATGGGGTATTATACTGTATGGGGCAGCCATGGGGGCATTATACTGTATGGAGCAGCTATGGGGTATTATACTGTATGGGGCAGCTATGAGGGTATTATACTGTATGGGGCAGCTATGGGGGTATTATACTGTATGGGGCAGCTATGGGGGTATTATACTGTATGGGGCAGCTATGGGGGTATTATACTGTATGGGGCAGCTATGGGGGTATTATACTGTATGGGGCAGCTATGGGGGTATTATACTGTATGGAGCAGCTATGGGGTATTATACTGTATGGGGCAGCTATGGGGTATTATACTGTATGGAGCAGCTATGGGGGCATTATACTGTATGGAGCAGCTATGGGGTATTATACTGTATGGGGCAGCTATGGGGGCATTATACTGTATGGAGCAGCTATGGGGGTATTATACTGTATGGGGAAGCTATGGGGGCATTATACTGTATGGGGCAGCTATGGGGGCATTATACTGTATGGGGCAGCTATGGGGGCATTATACTGTATGGGGCAGCTATGGGTGCATTATACTGTATGGGGCAGCTATGGGGGCATTATACTGTATGGGGCAGCTATGGGGTATTATACTGTATGAAGCAGCTATGGGGGCATTATACTGTATGGGGCAGCTATGGGGGCATTATACTGTATGGGGCAGCTATGGGGTATTATACTGTATGGGGCAGCTATGGGGGTATTATACTGTATGGAGCAGCTATGGGATATTATACTGTATGGAGCAGCTATGGGGTATTATACGGTATGGAGCAGCTATGGGGTATTATACTGTATGGGGCAGCTATGGGGTATTATACTGTATGGGGCAGCTGTGGGGGTATTATACTGTATGGGGCAGCTATGGGGGCATTATACTGTATGGGGCAGCTATGGGGGCATTATACTGTATGGGGCAGCTATGGGGGTATTATACTGTATGGGGCAGCTATGGGGTATTATACTGTATGGGGCAGCTATGGGGTATTATACGGTATGGAGCAGCTATGGGGTATTATACTGTATGGGGCAGCTATGGGGTATTATACTGTATGGGGCAGCTGTGGGGGTATTATACTGTATGGAGCAGCTATGGGGTATTATACGGTATGGAGCAGCTATGGGGTATTATACTGTATGGGGCAGCTATGGGGTATTATACTGTATGGGGCAGCTATGGGGGTATTATACTGTATGGGGCAGCTATGGGGTATTATACTGTATGAAGCAGCTATGGGGTATTATACTGTATGGGGCAGCTATGGGGGCATTATACTGTATGGAGCAGCTATGGGGGTATTATACTGTATGGGGAAGCTATGGGGGCATTATACTGTATGGGGAAGCTATGGGGGCATTATACTGTATGGGGCAGCTATGGGGGCATTATACTGTATGGGGCAGCTATGGGTGCATTATACTGTATGGGGCAGCTATGGGGGCATTATACTGTATGGGGCAGCTGAAGCAGCTATGGGGGCATTATACTGTATGGGGCAGCTATGGGGGCATTATACTGTATGGGGCAGCTATGGGGTATTATACTGTATGGGGCAGCTATGGGGGTATTATACTGTATGGAGCAGCTATGGGATATTATACTGTATGGAGCAGCTATGGGGTATTATACGGTATGGAGCAGCTATGGGGTATTATACTGTATGGGGCAGCTATGGGGTATTATACTGTATGGGGCAGCTATGGGGGTATTATACTGTATGGGGCAGCTATGGGGTATTATACTGTATGGAGCAGCTATGGGGGCATTATACTGTATGGGGCAGCTATGGGGTATTATACTGTATGGGGCAGCTATGGGGTATTATACTGTATGGAGCAGCCATGGGGGCATTATACTGTATGGAGCAGCTATGGGGTATTATACTGTATGGGGCAGCTATGGGGGCATTATACTGTATGGAGCAGCTATGGGGGTATTATACTGTATGGGGAAGCTATGGGGGCATTATACTGTATGGGGAAGCTATGGGGGCATTATACTGTATGGGGCAGCTATGGGGGCATTATACTGTATGGGGCAGCTATGGGTGCATTATACTGTATGGGGCAGCTATGGGGGCATTATACTGTATGGGGCAGCTATGGGGTATTATACTGTATGAAGCAGCTATGGGGGCATTATACTGTATGGGGCAGCTATGGGGGCATTATACTGTATGGGGCAGCTATGGGGTATTATACTGTATGGGGCAGCTATGGGGGTATTATACTGTATGGAGCAGCTATGGGATATTATACTGTATGGAGCAGCTATGGGGTATTATACGGTATGGAGCAGCTATGGGGTATTATACTGTATGGGGCAGCTATGGGGTATTATACTGTATGGGGCAGCTATGGGGGTATTATACTGTATGGGGCAGCTATGGGGTATTATACTGTATGGAGCAGCTATGGGGGCATTATACTGTATGGGGAAGCTATGGGGGCATTATACTGTATGGGGCAGCTATGGGGGTATTATACTGTATGGGGCAGCTATGGGGGTATTATACTGTATGGGGCAGCTATGGGGGTATTATACTGTATGGGGCAGATATGGGGGTATTATACTGTATGGGCAGCTATGGGGGCATTATACGGTTTGGGGCAGATATGGGGGTATTATACTGTATGGGAAAGCTATGGGGGCATTACACTGTATGGGGCAGCTATGGGGCATTATACTGTATGGAGCAGCTATGGGGGTATTACACTGTATGGGGCAGCTATGGGGGCATTATACGGTTTGGGGCAGCTATGGGGTATTATACTGTATGGAGCAGCTATGGGGGTATTATACTGTATGGGGCAGCTATGGGGTATTATACTGTATGGGGCAGCTATGGGGTATTATACTGTATGGAGCAGCCATGGGGGCATTATACTGTATGGAGCAGCTATGGGGTATTATACTGTATGGGGCAGCTATGGGGGCATTATACTGTATGGAGCAGCTATGGGGGTATTATACTGTATGGGGAAGCTATGGGGGCATTATACTGTATGGGGAAGCTATGGGGGCATTATACTGTATGGAGCAGCTATGGGGGTATTATACGGTTTGGGGCAGATATGGGGGCATTATACTGTATGGGAAAGCTATGGGGGCATTACACTGTATGGGGCAGCTATGGGGCATTATACTGTATGGAGCAGCTATGGGGGTATTATACTGTATGGGGCAGCTATGGGGGCATTATACGGTTTGGGGCAGCTATGGGGTATTATACTGTATGGAGCAGCTATGGGGGTATTATACTGTATGGGGCAGCTATGGGGGTATTATACTGTATGGGGCAGCTATGGGGGCATTATACTGTATGGAGCAGCTATGGGGGTATTATACTGTATGGGGAAGCTATGGGGGCATTATACTGTATGGGGCAGCTATGGGGGTATTATACTGTATGGGGCAGCTATGGGGGTATTATACTGTATGGGGCAGCTATGGGGGTATTATACTGTATGGGGCAGATATGGGGGTATTATACTGTATGGGCAGCTATGGGGGCATTATACGGTTTGGGGCAGATATGGGGGTATTATACTGTATGGGGCAGCTATGGAGGCATTATACTGTATGGGGCAGCTATGGGGCATTATACTGTATGGGGCAGCTATGGGGCATTATACTGTATGGGGCAGCTATGGGGCATTATACTGTATGGAGCAGCTATGGGGGTATTATACTATATGGGGCAGCTATGGGGGTATTATACTGTATGGGGCAGCTATGGGGGTATTATACTGTATGGGGCAGCTATGGGGGCATTATACGGTTTGGGGCAGCTATGGGGTATTATACTGTATGGAGCAGCTATGGGGGTATTATACTGTATGGGGCAGCTATGGGGGCATTATACTGTATGGGGCAGATATGGGGGCATTATACTGTATGGGGCAGCTATGGGGGTATTATACTGTATGGGGCAGCTATGGGGGCATTATACTCTATGGGGCAGCTATGGGGGCATTATACTGTATGGGGCAGATATGGGGGCATTATACTGTATGGGGCAGATATGGGGGCATTATACTGTATGGGGCAGCTATGGGGGTATTATACTGTATGGGGCAGCTATGGGGGCATTATACTGTATGGAGCAGCTATGGGGTATTATACTGTATGGGGCAGCTATGAGGGTATTATACTGTGTGGAGCAGCTATGGGGGCATTATACTGTATGGGGCAGCTATGGGTGTATTATACTGTATGGGGCAGCTATGGGGTATTATACTGTATGGGGCAGCCATGGGGGCATTATACTGTATGGAGCAGCTATGGGGTATTATACTGTATGGGCAGATATGGGGTATTATACTGTATGGGGCAGCTATGGGGGTATTATACTGTATGGGGCAGCTATGGGGGTATTATACTGTATGGGGAAGCTATGGGGGTATTATACTGTATGGGGCAGCTATGGGGGTATTATACTGTATGGGGCAGCTATGGGGGTATTATACTGTATGGAGCAGCTATGGGGTATTATACTGTATGGGGCAGCTATGGGGTATTATACTGTATGGAGCAGCTTTGGGGGCATTATACTGTATGGAGCAGCTATGGGGTATTATACTGTATGGGGCAGCTATGGGGGCATTATACTGTATGGAGCAGCTATGGGGGTATTATACTGTATGGGGAAGCTATGGGGGCATTATACTGTATGGGGAAGCTATGGGGGCATTATACTGTATGGGGCAGCTATGGGGGCATTATACTGTATGGGGCAGCTATGGGTGCATTATACTGTATGGGGCAGCTATGGGGGCATTATACTGTATGGGGCAGCTATGGGGTATTATACTGTATGAAGCAGCTATGGGGGCATTATACTGTATGGGGCAGCTATGGGGGCATTATACTGTATGGGGCAGCTATGGGGTATTATACTGTATGGGGCAGCTATGGGGGTATTATACTGTATGGAGCAGCTATGGGATATTATACTGTATGGAGCAGCTATGGGGTATTATACGGTATGGAGCAGCTATGGGGTATTATACTGTATGGGGCAGCTATGGGGTATTATACTGTATGGGGCAGCTATGGGGGTATTATACTGTATGGGGCAGCTATGGGGTATTATACTGTATGGAGCAGCTATGGGGGCATTATACTGTATGGGACAGCTATGGGGGTATTATACTGTATGGGCAGCTATGGGGTATTATACTGTATGGAGCAGCTATGGGGGCATTATACTGTATGGGGAAGCTATGGGGGCATTATACTGTATGGGGCAGCTATGGGGGTATTATACTGTATGGGGCAGCTATGGGGGTATTATACTGTATGGGGCAGCTATGGGGGTATTATACTGTATGGGGCAGATATGGGGGTATTATACTGTATGGGCAGCTATGGGGGCATTATACGGTTTGGGGCAGATATGGGGGTATTATACTGTATGGGGCAGCTATGGGGGCATTATACTGTATGGGGCAGCTATGGGGGCATTACACTGTATGGGGCAGCTATGGGGCATTATACTGTATGGAGCAGCTATGGGGGTATTATACTGTATGGGGCAGCTATGGGGGCATTATACGGTTTGGGGCAGCTATGGGGTATTATACTGTATGGAGCAGCTATGGGGGTATTATACTGTATGGGGCAGCTATGGGGGTATTATACTGTATGGGGCAGCTATGGGGGCATTATACTGTATGGAGCAGCTATGGGGGTATTATACTGTATGGGGAAGCTATGGGGGCATTATACTGTATGGGGCAGCTATGGGGGTATTATACTGTATGGGGCAGCTATGGGGGTATTATACTGTATGGGGCAGCTATGGGGGTATTATACTGTATGGGGCAGATATGGGGGTATTATACTGTATGGGCAGCTATGGGGGCATTATACGGTTTGGGGCAGATATGGGGGTATTATACTGTATGGGGCAGCTATGGGGGCATTATACTGTATGGGGCAGCTATGGGGGCATTATACTGTATGGGGCAGCTATGGGGCATTATACTGTATGGGGCAGCTATGGGGCATTATACTGTATGGAGCAGCTATGGGGGTATTATACTATATGGGGCAGCTATGGGGGTATTATACTGTATGGGGCAGCTATGGGGGTATTATACTGTATGGGGCAGCTATGGGGGCATTATACGGTTTGGGGCAGCTATGGGGTATTATACTGTATGGAGCAGCTATGGGGGTATTATACTGTATGGGGCAGCTATGGGGGTATTATACTGTATGGGGCAGCTATGGGGGCATTATACTGTATGGGGCAGCTATGGGGTATTATACTGTATGGGGCAGATATGGGGGCATTATACTGTATGGGGCAGCTATGGGGGCATTATACTGTATGGAGCAGCTATGGGGTATTATACTGTATGGGGCAGCTATGAGGGTATTATACTGTGTGGAGCAGCTATGGGGGCATTATACTGTATGGGGCAGCTATGGGGGTATTATACTGTATGGGGCAGCTATGGGGTATTATACTGTATGGGGCAGCCATGGGGGCATTATACTGTATGGAGCAGCTATGGGGTATTATACTGTATGGGCAGATATGGGGTATTATACTGTATGGGGCAGCTATGGGGGTATTATACTGTATGGGGCAGCTATGGGGGTATTATACTGTATGGGGCAGCTATGGGGGTATTATACTGTATGGGGCAGCTATGGGGGTATTATACTGTATGGGGCAGCTATGGGGGTATTATACAGTATGGAGCAGCTATGGGGTATTATATTGTATGGGGCAGCTATGGGGTATTATACTGTATGGAGCAGCTATGGGGGCATTATACTGTATGGAGCAGCTATGGGGCATTATACTGTATGGGGCAGCTATGGGGGTATTATACTGTATGGGGCAGCTATGGGGTATTATACTGTATGGGGCAGCTATGGGGGCATTATACTGTATGGAGCAGCTATGGGGGTATTATACTGTATGGGGAAGCTATGGGGGCATTATACTGTATGGGGCAGCTATGGGGGCATTATACTGTATGGGGCAGCTATGGGGGTATTATACTGTATGAGGCAGCTATGGGGGTATTATACTGTATGGGGCAGCTATGGGGGTATTATACTGTATGGGGCAGCTATGGGTGCATTATACTGTATGGGGCAGCTATGGGGGCATTATACTGTATGGGGCAGCTATGGGGTATTATACTGTATGAAGCAGCTATGGGGGCATTATACTGTATGGGGCAGCTATGGGGGCATTATACTGTATGGGGCAGCTATGGGGTATTATACTGTATGGGGCAGCTATGGGGGTATTATACTGTATGGAGCAGCTATGGGGTATTATACTGTATGGAGCAGCTATGGGGTATTATACTGTATGGAGCAGCTATGGGGTATTATACTGTATGGGGCAGCTAAGGGGTATTATACTGTATGGGGCAGCTATGGGGGTATTATACTGTATGGGGCAGCTATGGGGTATTATACTGTATGAAGCAGCTATGGGGGCATTATACTGTATGGGGCAGCTATGGGGGTATTATACTGTATGGGGCAGCTATGGGGTATTATACTGTATGGGGCAGCTATGGGGGTATTATACTGTATGGAGCAGCTATGGGGTATTATACTGTATGGAGCAGCTATGGGGTATTATACTGTATGGAGCAGCTATGGGGTATTATACTGTATGGGGCAGCTAAGGGGTATTATACTGTATGGGGCAGCTATGGGGGTATTATACTGTATGGGGCAGTTATGGGGTATTATACTGTATGGAGCAGCTATGGGGGCATTATACTGTATGGGGCAGCTATGGGGGTATTATACTGTATGGGCAGCTATGGGGTATTATACTGTATGGAGCAGCTATGGGGGCATTATACTGTATGGGGCAGCTATGGGGGCATTATACTGTATGGGGCAGCTATGGGTGCATTATACTGTATGGGGCAGCTATGGGGGCATTATACTGTATGGGGCAGCTATGGGGTATTATACTGTATGAAGCAGCTATGGGGGCATTATACTGTATGGGGCAGCTATGGGGGCATTATACTGTATGGGGCAGCTATGGGGTATTATACTGTATGGGGCAGCTATGGGGGTATTATACTGTATGGAGCAGCTATGGGGTATTATACTGTAAGGAGCAGCTATGGGGTATTATACTGTATGGAGCAGCTATGGGGTATTATACTGTATGGGGCAGCTATGGGGTATTATACTGTATGGGGCAGCTATGGGGGTATTATACTGTATGGGGCAGCTATGGGGTATTATACTGTATGGAGCAGCTATGGGGGCATTATACTGTATGGGGCAGCTATGGGGGTATTATACTGTATGGGCAGCTATGGGGTATTATACTGTATGGAGCAGCTATGGGGGCATTATACTGTATGGGGCAGCTATGGGGGTATTATACTGTATGGGGCAGCTATGGGGGCATTATACTGTATGGAGCAGCTATGGGGGTATTATACTGTATGGGGAAGCTATGGGGGCATTATACTGTATGGGGCAGCTATGGGGGTATTATACTGTATGGGGCAGCTATGGGGGTATTATACTGTATGGGGCAGCTATGGGGGTATTATACTGTATGGGGCAGATATGGGGGTATTATACTGTATGGGCAGCTATGGGGGCATTATACGGTTTGGGGCAGATATGGGGGTATTATACTGTATGGGGCAGCTATGGGGGCATTATACTGTATGGGGCAGCTATGGGGGCATTATACTGTATGGGGCATTATACTGTATGGAGCAGCTATGGGGGTATTATACTGTATGGGGCAGCTATGGGGGCATTATACGGTTTGGGGCAGCTATGGGGTATTATACTGTATGGAGCAGCTATGGGGGTATTATACTGTATGGGGCAGCTATGGGGGTATTATACTGTATGGGGCAGCTATGGGGGCATTATACTGTATGGAGCAGCTATGGGGGTATTATACTGTATGGGGAAGCTATGGGGGCATTATACTGTATGGGGCAGCTATGGGGGGTATTATACTGTATGGGGCAGCTATGGGGGTATTATACTGTATGGGGCAGCTATGGGGGTATTATACTGTATGGAGCAGCTATGGGGGTATTATACTGTATGGACAGCTATGGGGGCATTATACTGTATGGGGCAGATATGGGGGTATTATACTGTATGGGCAGCTATGGGGGCATTATACGGTTTGGGGCAGATATGGGGGTATTATACTGTATGGGGCAGCTATGGGGGCATTATACTGTATGGGGCAGCTATGGGGGCATTATACTGTATGGGGCAGCTATGGGGCATTATACTGTATGGAGCAGCTATGGGGGTATTATACTGTATGGGGCAGCTATGGGGGTATTATACTGTATGGGGCAGATATGGGGGCATTATACTGTATGGGGCAGCTATGGGGGCATTATACGGTTTGGGGCAGCTACGGGGTATTATACTGTATGGAGCAGCTATGGGGGTATTATACTGTATGGGGCAGCTATTGGGGTATTATACTGTATGGGGCAGCTATGGGGGCATTATACTGTATGGGGCAGCTATGGGGTATTATACTGTATGGGGCAGATATGGGGGCATTATACTGTATGGGGCAGCTATAGGGGTATTGTACTGTATGGGGCAGCTATGGGGGCATTATACTGTATGGGGCAGCTATGGGGGTATTATACTGTATGGGGCAGCTATGGGGGTATTATACTGTATGGAGCAGCTATGGGGGCATTATACTGTATGGAGCAGCTATGGGGGCATTATACTGTATGGGGCAGCTATGGGGGCATTATACTGTATGGGGCAGCTATGGGGGTATTATACTATATGGGGCAGCTATGGGGGTATTATACTGTATGGGCAGATATGGGGGTATTATACTGTATGGGGCAGCTATGGGGGCATTATACTGTATGGGGCAGCTATGGGGGCATTATACTGTATGGAGCAGCTATGGGGGCATTATACTGTATGGGGCAGCTATGGGGGTATTATACTGTATGGGGCAGCTATGGGGGTATTATACTGTATGGGGCAGCTATGGGGGCATTATACTGTATGGAGCAGCTATGGGGGTATTATACTGTATGGGGAAGCTATGGGGGCATTATACTGTATGGGGCAGCTATGGGGGTATTATACTGTATGGGGCAGCTATGGGGGTATTATACTGTATGGGGCAGCTATGGGGGTATTATACTGTATGGAGCAGCTATGGGGGTATTATACTGTATGGACAGCTATGGGGGCATTATACTGTATGGGGCAGATATGGGGGTATTATACTGTATGGGCAGCTATGGGGGCATTATACGGTTTGGGGCAGATATGGGGGTATTATACTGTATGGGGCAGCTATGGGGGCATTATACTGTATGGGGCAGCTATGGGGGCATTATACTGTATGGGGCAGCTATGGGGGCATTATACTGTATGGGGCAGCTATGGGGGTATTATACGGTTTGGGGCAGCTATGGGGGCATGATACAGTTTGGGGCAGCTATGGGGGTATTATACTGTATGGGGCAGCTATGGGGGTATTATACGGTTTGGGGCAGCTATGGGGGTATTATACTGTATGGGGCAGCTATGGGGGTATTATACGGTTTGGGGCAGCTATGGGGGTATTATACTGTATGGAGCAGCTATGGGGGTATTATACGGTTTGGGGCAGCTATGGGGGCATGATACAGTTTGGGGCAGCTATGGGGGTATTATACTGTATGGGGCAGCTATGGGGGTATTATACTGTATGGGGCAGCTATGGGGTATTATACTGTATGGGGCAGCTATGGGGGCATTATACTGTTTGGGGCAGCTATGGGGGCATTATACTGTATGGGTCAGCTATGGGGGCATTATACTGTATGGGGCAGCTATGGGGGCATTATACTGTATGGGGCAGCTATGGGGGTATTATACGGTTTGGGGCAGCTATGGGGGTATTATACTGTATGGGGCAGCTATGGGGGTATTATACGGTTTGGGGCAGCTATGGGGGTATTATACTGTATGGGGCAGCTATGGGGGTATTATACGGTTTGGGGCAGCTATGGGGGTATTATACTGTATGGGGCAGCTATGGGGGTATTATACTGTATGGAGCAGCTATGGGGGTATTATACGGTTTGGGGCAGCTATGGGGGTATTATACTGTATGGGGCAGCTATGGGGGTATTATACTGTATGGAGCAGCTATGGGGGCATTATACTGTATGGAGCAGCTATGGGGGTATTATACTGTATGGGGCAGCTATGGGGGTATTATACTGTATGGGGCAGCTATGAGGGTATTATACTGTATGGGCAGCTATGGGGGTATTATACTGTATGGGGCAGCTATGGGGGTATTATACTGTATGGGGCAGCTATGGGGGTATTATACGGTTTGGGGCAGCTATGGGGGTATTATACTGTATGGGGCAGCTATGGTGGTATTATACTGTATGGTGCAGCTATGGGGGTATTATACTGTATGGGGCAGATATGGGGGCATTATACTGTATGGAGCAGCTATGGGGGTATTATACTGTATGGTGCAGCTATGGGGGTATTATACTGTATGGGGCAGCTATGGGGTATTATACTGAATGGGGCAGCTATGGGGTATTATACTGTATGGGGCAGCTATGGGGGTATTATACTGTATGGTGCAGCTATGGGGGTATTATACTGTATGGGGCAGCTATGGGGGCATTATACTGTATGGGGCAGCTATGGGGGTATTATACTGTATGGAGCAGCTATGGGGTATTATACTGTATGGGGCAGCTATGGTGGTATTATACTGTATGGAGCAGCTATGGGGGTATTATACTGTATGGAGCAGCTATGGGGGCATTATACTGTATGGAGCAGCTATGGGGGTATTATACTGTATGGGGCAGCTATGGGGGTATTATAGTGTATGGGGCAGCTATGGGGGTATTATACTGTATGGAGCAGCTATGGGGTATTATACTGTATGGAGCAGCTATGGGGGTATTATACTGTATGGGGCAGATATGGGGGCATTATACTGTATGGAGCAGCTATGGGGGTATTATACTGTATGGAGCAGCTATGGGGGCATTATACTGTATGGAGCAGCTATGGGGGTATTATACTGTATGGGGCAGCTATGGGGGTATTATACTGTATGGGGCAGCTATGGGGGTATTATACTGTATGGGGCAGCTATGGGGGCATTATACTGTATGGAGCAGCTATGGGGCATTATACTGTATGGGGCAGCTATGGGGGTATTATAGTGTATGGAGCAGCTATGGGGGTATTATACTGTATGGGGCAGCTATGGGGGTATTATACTGTATGGAGCAGCTATGGGGGTATTATACTGTATGGAGCAGCTATGGGGGTATTATACTGTATGGGGCAGCTATGGGGTATTATACTGTATGGGGCAGCTATGGGGGTATTATACTGTATGGGGCAGCTATGGGGGTATTATACTGTATGGTGCAGCTATGGGGTATTATACTGTATGGAGCAGCTATGGGGTATTATACTGTATGGAGCAGATATGGGGGTATTATACTGTATGGGGCAGCTATGGGGGTATTATACTGTATGGGGCAGCTATGGGGGTATTATACTGTATGGAGCAGCTATGGGGGTATTATACTGTATGGTGCAGCTATGGGGTATTATACTGTATGGGGCAGCTATGGGGGTATTATACTGTATGGGGCAGCTATGGGGGTATTATACTGTATGGTGCAGCTATGGGGTATTATACTGTATGGGGCAGCTATGGGGGTATTATACTGTATGGGGCAGCTATGGGGGCATGATACTGTATGGGGCAGATATGGGGGTATTATACTGTATGGGGCAGCTATGGGGGTATTATACTGTATGGTGCAGCTATGGGGGTATTATACTGTATGGGGCAGCTATGGGGGTATTATACTGTATGGGGCAGCTATGGGGGTATTATACTGTATGGGCAGCTATGGGGGTATTATACTGTATGGGGCAGCTATGGGGGTATTATACTGTATGGGGCAGCTATGGGGGCATTATACTGTATGGTGCAGCTATGGGGTATTATACTGTATGGGGCAGCTATGGGGGTATTATACTGTATTGTGCAGCTATGGGGGTATTATACTGTATGGTGCAGCTATGGGGTATTATACTGTATGGGGCAGCTATGGGGGTATTATATTGTATGGGGCAGCTATGGGGGTATTATACTGTATGGTGCAGCTATGGGGTATTATACTGTATGGGGCAGCTATGGGGGTATTATACTGTATGGGGCAGCTATGGGGGTATTATACTGTATGGGCAGCTATGGGGGTATTATACTGTATGGGGCAGCTATGGGGGTATTATACTGTATGGGGCAGCTATGGGGGCATTATACTGTATGGGGCAGATATGGGGGTATTATACTGTATGGGCAGCTATGGGGTATTATACTGTATGGAGCAGCTAAGGGGGTATTATACTGTATGGGGCAGCTATGGGGTATTATACTGTATGGGGCAGCTATGGGGGTATTATACTGTATGGGGCAGCTATGGGGGTATTATACTGTATGGTGCAGCTATGGGGTATTATACTGTATGGAGCAGCTATGGGGTATTATACTGTATGGAGCAGATATGGGGGTATTATACTGTATGGGGCAGCTATGGGGGTATTATACTGTATGGAGCAGATATGGGGGTATTATACTGTATGGTGCAGCTATGGGGTATTATACTGTATGGGGCAGCTATGGGGGTATTATACTGTATGGGGCAGCTATGGGGGTATTATACTGTATGGAGCAGCTATGGGGTATTATACTGTATGGGGCAGCTATGGGGGCATTATACTGTATGGGGCAGCTATGGGGGTATTATACTGTATGGAGCAGCTATGGGGGTATTATACTGTATGGTGCAGCTATGGGGTATTATACTGTATGGGGCAGCTATGGGGGTATTATACTGTATGGGGCAGCTATGGGGGTATTATACTGTATGGTGCAGCTATGGGGTATTATACTGTATGGTGCAGCTATGGGGTATTATACTGTATGGGGCAGCTATGGGGGTATTATACTGTATGGGGCAGCTATGGGGGTATTATACTGTATGGTGCAGCTATGGGGTATTATACTGTATGGGGCAGCTATGGGGCATTATACTGTATGGGGCAGCTATGGGGGTATTATACTGTATGGGGCAGATATGGGGGTATTATACTGTATGGGGCAGCTATGGGGGTATTATACTGTATGGAGCAGCTATGGGGGCATTATACTGTATGGGGCAGCTATGGGGTATTATACTGTATGGGGCAGCTATGGGGGTATTATACTGTATGGGCAGCTATGGGGGTATTATACTGTATGGGGCAGCTATGGGGGTATTATACTGTATGGGGCAGCTATGGGGGTATTATACTGTATGGTGCAGCTATGGGGTATTATACTGTATGGGGCAGCTATGGGGGTATTATACTGTATGGTGCAGCTATGGGGTATTATTCTGTATGGGGCAGCTATGGGGGTATTATACTGTATGGGGCAGCTATGGGGGTATTATACTGTATGGGGCAGCTATGGGGGTATTATACTGTATGGGGCAGCTATGGGGGTATTATACTGTATGGGGCAGATATGGGGGCATTATACTGTATGGGGCAGCTATGGGGGCATTATACTGTATTGTGCAGCTATGGGGGTATTATACTGTATGGTGCAGCTATGGGGGTATTATACTGTATGGGGCAGCTATGGGGGTATTATACTGTATGGGGCAGATATGGGGGTATTATACTGTATGGAGCAGCTATGGGGGCATTATACTGTATGGGGCAGATATGGGGTATTATACTGTATGGGGCAGATATGGGGGCATTATACTGTATGGGGCAGCTATGGGGGTATTATACTGTATGGGGCAGCTATGGGGGTATTATACTGTATGGGGCAGATATGGGGGCATTATACTGTATGGGGCAGCTATGGGGGCATTATACTGTATTGTGCAGCTATGGGGGTATTATACTGTATGGTGCAGCTATGGGGGTATTATACTGTATGGGGCAGCTATGGGGGTATTATACTGTATGGGGCAGATATGGGGGTATTATACTGTATGGAGCAGCTATGGGGTATTATACTGTATGGGGCAGATATGGGGTATTATACTGTATGGGGCAGCTATGGGGGTATTATACGGTTTGGGGCAGCTATGGGGGTATTATACTGTATGGAGCAGCTATGGGGGTATTATACTGTATGGAGCAGCTATGGGGTATTATACTGTATGGAGCAGCTATGGGGGTATTATACTGTATGGGGCAGCTATGGGGGTATTATACTGTATGGGGCAGCTATGGGGTATTATACGGTTTGGGGCAGCTATGGGGGCATTATACTGTTTGGGGCAGCTATGGGGGTATTATACTGTATGGGGCAGCTATGGGGGTATTATACGGTTTGGGGCAGCTATGGGGGTATTATACTGTATGGGGCAGCTATGGGGGTATTATACGGTTTGGGGCAGCTATGGGGTATTATACGGTTTGGGGCAGCTATGGGGCATGATACAGTGTGGGCTGAAGCGGGTGTGTACGGGTGAGGGGTGAGCGGGATCAGAGTTGCGGCTCCGCAGCGGTTATCCCTCTTTGCAATACTTGAACGTTCTTTGGTATGATTTTTATGGGTAAAAAAAAACCACGAAAAACTACAACTTTCGAGAAGTTGCATTCAGTCGCCACAACATCCGCTGGTTTTCAGCCCACCATGTCATGTACTGAAGGGCTGCACAAGTAATGACATATTTCTACATTTTTACCTCAGAAATTAAAAATGGCGCCTCTTCACCGACTACCGTAAAGCAGCAAATGTACATGTGACAAGTGAGGCGAGACCAGCGCTCGCAGAGCTGCCACTGTCATATTATGTCCCACAGCTGCTCAGCAACACCCAATTACGGTAAATAACATCGTTATCCCGCTCCCCGGTTTGACGTTACCATGGTAACCGTCGCTGCAACTCAACGCTTCACCGCGGCTGGAATAGCCCGCCACCTGCAGACCGGAACTCCAGCGCTGAGTCGATTGGCTGACTTGAAGCAGAGGCCCGCCCCTACTCAAAGCATGGTATCCCGCATGGGAAGGTGGGCGTGGTTTATGTTAATGTCAATCACAGGCAGAGGGCGGGGTTATGACTACATGGAGCTACATGGATTTACTGGAGGAGCTTTAGTTCTTATAGGACATGTTGTTTTGGGCTTGCATGAACTTGTAGTACCACAAGTGTATGATTCCTAAATATCCCTCTATATGGAGGAGCTGAGAAGCAAAACTACACCGGGGGCAATTTGTTTTTATGCGCTGTGCCCTGTAGAAGTGAGCATGGTATGGCTGGCTCTGTGTGTGGGAGAGAGGGGCGCTCCCTGGCAGCCACTGCATATGGGGGCATGTCCAGTATCATCGGCCAGTCTAAGGGCTCGTCCACACGCCGCAGTATTGCCGTGTTTTTTCCGGCCTGAATTTCAGCCGTAAAAAGCACAGCCTCATGCACACGACAGTGTTCGGTCCATGATATGCAGTCCGCAAGTCCCGGACCGAACACCCTGCATGGAGCCGGGCTCCTAGCATCATAGTTATGTACGACGCTAGGAGTCCCTGCCTCGCTGCGGGACACTGTCCCGTACTGTAATCATGTTTTCAGCACGGGACAGGAGAGGCAGGGACTCCTGGCGTCGTACATAACTATGATGCTAGGAGCCCGGCTCCCTGCAGTGTGTTCGGTCCCGCACATGCGGACCGCATATCAAGGACCAAACACGGCCATGTGCATGGGACCTTAGGGTCAGTTCACACGCAGCGTAAATACTGCCGATTTTCCGCAACAATTCGTTGAGGAAAGTCCGCAGCAAATACAGTAGCAGCAAAGTGGATGAGATAAACCAAATCTCATCTACACGCTGCGTAAATAGTGAGCGGAAAAAAACGCTCAAAAATGGACCTGTGGTGCAGAATTTTATTCCGCAGCATGTTAATTGTATTTGCGTAAACGCTGCTTATATGTTGCGAATATTCCCCATTGAATTCAATGAGGAGGTAAATCCTGCAACAAATAGCAGTTTTTGCGGTGGGTTCGCAGCGATTCCGCTTCAAAAAAAGCAATAAAAAAACCTTATATTTAGGAGTCTGTGTTCCTCCCTCCAGCTGGGGTGAGGTTTGATCTCAGCCAATCACAGGCTGCATCGTCTCCTGGGATGAAACGTCATCCCAGGAGGCCGTCCGGCTAAGTAATGCAGTTTTTCGCAGCGGACATTTTGAGTGAAAAACTGCACCACACTGTAAGAGGGAGTGTACGCCTGTCACTGACTGTAAGAGGGAGTGTACGCCTGTCACTGACTGTAAGAGGGAGCGTACGCCTGTCACTGACTGTAAGAGGGAGCGTACGCCTGTCACTGACTGTAAGAGGGAGCGTACGCCTGTCACTGACTGTAAGAGGGAGCGTACGCCTGTCACTGACTGTAAGAGGGAGCGTACGCCTGTCACTGACTGTAAGAGGGAGTGTACGCCTGTCGCTGACTGTAAGAGGGAGCGTACGCCTGTCACTGACTGTAAGAGGGAGCGTACGCCTGTCACTGACTGCAAGAGGGAGTGTACGCCTGTCACTGACTGTAAGAGGGAGCGTACGCCTGTCACTGACTGTAAGAGGGAGCGTACGCCTGTCACTGACTGCAAGAGGGAGTGTACGCCTGTCACTGACTGTAAGAGGGAGCGTACGCCTGTCACTGACTGTA
This sequence comes from Rhinoderma darwinii, assembly GCF_050947455.1. NCBI lineage: Eukaryota > Metazoa > Chordata > Amphibia > Anura > Rhinodermatidae > Rhinoderma > Rhinoderma darwinii. Next base: position 18,253 of record NW_027461907.1, on the reverse strand, counting down.
AGAGGGAGCGTACGCCTGTCACTGACTGTAAGAGGGAGTGTACGCCTGTCACTGACTGTAAGAGGGAGCGTACGCCTGTCACTGACTGTAAGAGGGAGCGTACGCCTGTCACTGACTGTAAGAGGGATTGTACGCCTGTCGCTGACTGTAAGAGGGAGCGTACGCCTGTCACTGACTGTAAGAGGGAGCGTACGCCTGTCACTGACTGCAAGAGGGAGTGTACGCCTGTCACTGACTGTAAGAGGGAGCGTACGCCTGTCACTGACTGTAAGAGGGAGCGTACGCCTGTCACTGACTGTAAGAGGGAGTGTACGCCTGTCACTGACTGTAAGAGGGAGCGTACGCCTGTCACTGACTGTAAGAGGGAGCGTATGCCTGTCACTGACTGTAAGAGGGAGCGTACGGCTGTCGTTGACTGTAAGAGGGAGTGTACGCCTGTTACTGCCTGTAAGAGGGAGTGTACGCCTGTCATTGACTGTAAGAGGGAGCGTACGCCTGTCGCTGACTGTAAGAGGGAGTGTACGCCTGTCACTGCCTGTAAGAGGGAGCGTACGCCTGTCACTGCCTGTAAGAGGGAGCGTACGCCTGTCGCTGCCTGTAAGAGGGAGCGTACGCCTGTCGCTGACTGTAAGAGGGAGCTTACGCCTGTCGCTGACTGTAAGAGGGAGCGTACGCCTGTCGCTGACTGTAAGAGGGAGCGTACGCCTGTCGCTGACTGTAAGAGGGAGCGTACGCCTGTCGCTGACTGTAAGAGGGAGCGTACGCCTGTCGCTGACTGTAAGAGGGAGCGTACGCCTGTCGCTGACTGTAAGAGGGAGCGTACGCCTGTCGCTGACTGTAATAGGGAGCGTACGCCTGTCGCTGACTGTAAGAGGGAGCGTACGCCTGTCGCTGACTGTAAGAGGGAGCGTACGCCTGTCACTGACTGTAAGAGGGAGCGTACGCCTGTCGCTGACTGTAAGAGGGAGCGTACGCCTGTCGCTGACTGTAAGAGGGAGTGTACGCCTGTCGCTGACTGTAAGAGGGAGCGTACGCCTGACGCTGACTGTAAGAGGGAGCGTACGCCTGTCGCTGACTGTAAGAGGGAGCGTACGCCTGTCACTGCCTGTAAGAGGGAGCGTACGCCTGTCACTGCCTGTAAGAGGGAGCGTATGCCTGTCGCTGCCTGTAAGATGGAGCGTATGCCTGTCGCTGACTGTAAGAGGGAGCGTACGCCTGTCACTGCCTGTAAGAGGGAGCGTACGCCTGTCACTGCCTGTAAGAGGGAGCGTACGCCTGTCACTGCCTGTAAGAGGGAGTGTACGCCTGTCACTGACTGTAAGAGGGAGTGTACGCCTGTCACTGCCTGTAAGAGGGAGCGTACGCCTGTCACTGCCTGTAAGAGGGAGCGTACGCCTGTCACTGCCTGTAAGAGGGAGCGTACGCCTGTCACTGCCTGTAAGAGGGAGCGTACGCCTGTCACTGCCTGTAAGAGGGAGTGTACGCCTGTCACTGACTGTAAGAGGGAGTGTACGCCTGTCACTGCCTGTAAGAGGGAGTGTACGCCTGTCACTGACTGTAAGAGGGAGCGTACGCCTGTCGCTGACTGTAAGAGGGAGCGTACGCCTGTCGCTGACTGTAAGAGGGAGCGTACGCCTGTCACTGACTGTAAGAGGGAGTGTACGCCTGTCACTGCCTGTAAGAGGGAGCGTACGCCTGTCACTGACTGTAAGAGGGAGTGTATGCCTGTCACTGCCTGTAAGAGGGAGTGTACGCCTGTCCGTAGCGCATGTTATAATCACTATAGAGTATGTGCCGCCAGTGATTACTGAACAGCAGAATCCAGAGTCACTGATGTCCTAGAATCCGCACCACAGCTCGTCCAATAGAAATGTTCTGACTCTGGTAGTATATGCTTCATACAGGCAGCCAATTCACGTCAGAGCGCACTGCCGGATGTTTCTAATGGAGAAGCTACGGCGCCGATTACACTGATTGACTCTGGATTGTAGTAGTAGATCCCAGAGGCTGAACCTGTAATATCTATAGGTGGAGGCCCTGGATACATTCCACTGGTAGGGCCCGGGCGCCCCTGCCAACACGAACACTTCCAGTGATGTCATCATCTCGGATCCAGGCATGGTTCATGTCCACTAGTGTTCTCCAGCTGTCACATAACTAGGACTGCACCGTCATCATCTTTTTATGTTTTTGGATAATTTATATCTGTATTTTTATATCATAGTTTTTTATGTATTTTGAGAAGGTTGATGATAATGATGATTTTATATTGTCATTGACATTTAATAGTGGTATTTACTCCTGATCAGATCGAAGGTTTCTTGCACACGACTGTTGTGCCGTTTTTGACGGCATCTGAGTGGCACCCGATAGTCTTCATGGACCCATTCACTTTAGCGGGTGAATCGGGTCTGTGAAAAATGGTCCGAGTCTCCGATGCGAGGAAAGATAGAACATGTCCTATCTTTCCTCGGATCACTGGCGGGACACGGCCGTGTGCATGCGGCGTAAAATTCCTGTACCATCTGAAAATCTCAATGGTCCTGTTCACACCTGTGTCGGAGGCTCCGCCACAGATTCCGTCATTTTTGCTGGACACGATCTCGCAACACGCAGCTCTACTTTATCCGTCAAAATGACGGAAACTACTAACGTCAGTAGATTTCTTTTGGTGCCATTGGTTTGCATCATGTGATGGATCTGGCTCTTCCGATATTCTCGTTGTTCTGGATTGAGCAGCATAACAGAACAGCCTGAGCCCCTTCTACATATAGGACTTTTTCACATGCTTGTGTCACTTCCGTTTTTTACCGGTTACTGGGAGCGCAAACAATGAATATAGACCATTTACGTAACCGGACGTGACTTCCGCTCCGCTCAGCACCCAGTATTGGCTGGAGTGAGTTACATACGCGTCTTATAAGCCGATCAGTATGAATCCCACACGACCCATTTATTACTGAGCGATATTCAGGCGTTACCGTTATTCTGCGTGTCGCTACGATTCTGGTCACACCACATATGTACAGGTTTTTTATATTTTACTACCTTTGCACAATAAAAACAAAAATAATTCGTTTTTGCATCGCAGTTTCCCCAGAGCCGTAACTATTGTATTTTTCCGTCGACGTCACTATATGTTTGCTTGTTTTCTGCGGGTCGAGTTGTATTTTAATGGCACCATTTTTGTGTGTATATATTATATGAATTAACTTTTATGATATATTTTTTTGGGGGGGGGGAGATTTTTTTTATGGTCTTCACCATGCACTTTAAATATTGTGTTAACTTTATTGCTCGGGCCATCACGATCGCGGCGATACCATATATGTGTATTTATTTCACTTGTTAAAAATAAATAATCATTTATGGAAAAAACTGACAACCCATCGGCGGCCGGGGATCACATTCGTTGCCTGCCAATGGGTGAAAAACATTGAGCGATTTTTCTATGGGGTCACATATTACACCACTTTGCGGGAGAGTCCATGAACACGTATGTAAATGCCTGTGTTGTATGTTTTATGGGTGCGATTCTATATTTTAGAAAGTCTGGAATTGACCACATTGATTTGGGAATTCTTTGAGGTGATAGAAACCTCCCCAGAGGGTGTAGTGTGACCCTCCTGCCTGTATTCTTGTACCATATTACATTTTATATGGCCGCTCGGGTGTAACGGTTCACTGGGATACGCTTCTTGTGATGTCATCCAAAATGTGGGAAGATTCTATTTCTCTGCACTGTGAAGAACCTGAGCGTGATGTCATGAAGGGGCGTGGCCTGTAATCTGGACGTGTTCCGTTTCCACATAATGGCCAACCGGTTATGACATCAGAAAGTTTATAAATTGGGGTCACACATTGACCACGGTGTCAGTTTCTCTTTCTGGCTCTCATCATGGAGGTGTCGCGTAAGAAGAGGATGTTGGTGAAGACGTTTCCCAAGATGAGTACTGTAGAGAAAATGGAGGTTGGCGGACGCCGGCTTCCGGATGATGTGGAGATGGTGGACGTGGAGGACAAAGATGAAAAAATGGAGGTTGGCGGACGCCAGTTTCCGGATGATGTGGAGATGGAGGACGTGGAGGATGAGGGTGACAAAATGGAAATTGGCGGACGCCAATTTCCTGATGATGTGGAAATGGAAGACCTTTCGGGGGCTACGGTTATCATCAGGGCCTCAAACCCCCGGAAGAGAAAGCGGCCATTTTAGTACCATCTGCCACTCGGGGCCCATTTACCATCAGGGCCCCAAACCCCTGGGAGAGAAAGCGGCCATCTTAATTCCATCTGTCGCTTGGGGCCCATTTACCATCAGGGTCCCGAAACTCCCGGGAGAGAAAGCGGCCATCTTAATTCCATCCTTTACTTAGGGCCCATTCACCATCTTTAGGTGAGGTAAGTGCCGTCCACTGATGATCTTCTCCCCTCACATCTCTTCTACAGCCGCCTGGGCACTGAATTTCTGATTTTTTTTCGCAGTTGTCACCCCAACATCGTGGCCTTTACCACCTAAACCATCTGAAATTCCCATGAAGACTCCTCCAGTGCTGAGAACCCGTGACGAGCAGAACAGAAGCGAGATCCGGTAAGTCTGACGTCCTCTGCTCCGTCTTCAGCTTTTCCTGGTGGTGAAGGTTTTGTGAAAAAAATAGTTTTTTCTTTTTTAAGATTGGACAAAAAAAATGGGGAAACGTCCCAGTCTCTTCTGATCCAGGACTGAGCTGTGTAAAGGTGGACTGACGGCCATATCCACGTGAGAAGAAGGACCCCTCCCCCCCACTCTTCATCTCACCAATCACCGGTTGTTAAAGGGCCGGCGCCACAAAACACAGCAGAGCAACTCCGCCACATTCTACAATAAACATATATATATTTTTTTAAACTTTTTCACTCTTGTATTGGGCAATCATCCTGGGAATCTGTATTTTACGGGGCACTCGCGCATAGCGGTTTTGTCGGGTTTTCTTTCCACAATTTATTTAAACCATGCAGCCGTTAATGCGGAGTTCTGGTGTTCAGTTTTGTGAAACTGCTGCGTATTTTGCTACAATTTTGCATTCGTGGGCGAAAAATGTTAAAAAAAATCTGCATGCTCCGCACTTAAAGGGAATCTCCGACACCATCAATATCTGATCATCTCTGGGGACCTCCAGCATTAGTGGGGGGGTAAATTGGTTGTCCGGGATTTTCAGCCTATGCAAAGCTGGGTTTACACGTTGCGGTAATGTGTTGCTCGGTCCAAACGTTTTACCCCGAAATGCAGCATAAGTGTCCCCCTAGCAATGATAGACCCCCATTAAAGCGGACCTCCTCTCCTGCCACATCTGTTTTAGTAAAAACAAAATAAGGGCCAGTTCACACTGAGTTTTTTTACGTGTTTTGTTTTTTTTTACACGGAAACAGTGCCGGAAAACGCGCCAAAAAATGACCGAAAATGCCTTCTATTGATTTCAATGGGAGGCGGAGGAGTTTTTTTTGCGAGCGGAAAACCGGTCTCGCGGTAAACAGAAGCGACATGCCCTATCTTCGGGCGTTTACGTCTCCGACTTCCCATTGACATCAATGGGAAGCAGAGAAAGCGTATTTCGCAGAGTTTTTTGCCCACTGCCGGCTACGTACGCGGGCCAAAAACGTGGCAAACGGCGTGCAGGCAGATTAAAACCTGCCTCAAAATTCCAGACGGAATGTTGAGGCAGAATTTTCTGACTTTAAAAAAACTCAGTGTGGACATAGCCTGATAATAAACCGTACCAGAATCAAAAAATGTCACTTCACCCTCCAAAAATGGAATGAAAAGAGATCAAGAAGTGGCATGTACCTAACAATGGTGCTGATCGAAACTGCAGTTCGTTACGCAGAAAACAAGTCCTCGCACGGCTTTCTTGATGGAAAAATAAAAAAGTTATGGCTCTTAAGCCTTATTCACACCAGCGTATTTCACGTCCGTGTTACGTGCGTTAAAAAAACGTCCGTCGCGCGGACCTATGCAATTCAATGGGGACATTCAGTGTTTTTCACGCAGCGTGTGTCCTAAGCGTGAAGCTCACGACCTGTCCTATACTTGTGCGTTTTTAGCGCATCACGCACCCTTTGAAGTCAATAGGTGCGTGAAAATCACGGACAGCACACGGACGCACATCCGTGTGCTGAGCGTGATTCACGCAACCGTTCCTAAAGGAATGAGGGGAAAAAAACAAACACCTCCTCCAGTTGTTTTTGCTGATGTAAAAAAACGCGTGATACGGATGACATACGCGCGTAAAAACCGCAGACGCGCACCGTACACAGATACCACACGGAAATGCAACGCAGGAAAACGCAACTTTTTTTATGCACGCAAAACGGACAGGTTCGTGTGAATAAGGCAACACCGAAAGTAATTGCTTTTTTATAAAAATAATTTTATTGTGCAAGCGCCATAAGACATAAAAAAAAAAACTATAAACATCTGGTATCGCCGTAATCGTATCGCCCCGCAGAATAAAGTGAATATGTCATTTATAGCGCACGGGGAACGCTGTAAAGGAATAAACAGTAGAATTGCGGTTTTGTAGTCACCACGCCTCTTAAAAATAAAATCTGATAAAAAGTTGCATGCACCCCATGAAAAGTATAATTCCTCAAGGCCTCTAGTTTCCAAAATGGGGTCACTTTTAAGGGGTTTCCCCTGTGCTGGTACCTCAGAAGCTCCGCAAATTCGACATGGCGCCCAGAAACCAATCCAGCAAAAATCGACATGCCAAATAGCGCTCCTGCCTTTCTGAGCCCCGCCATTCGGCCAACCAGCATTTTATGACCACATATGGGGTATTGCCGTAATCGGGAGAAATTATGTGTGATTTAAAATTTCACAGCCTAAGGCCTCATTTACACGAGCGTGTGCGTTTTGCGCGCGCAAAAAAACGCTGCGTTTTGCGTGCGCAAAAGGCAATTGACAGCTCCGTGTGTCATCCGTGTATGATGCGCGGCTGCGTGATTTTCGCGCAGCCGCCATCATAGAGATGAGGCTAGTCGACGCCCGTCACTGTCCAAGGTGCTGAAAGAGCTAACTGATCGGCAGTAACTCTTTCAGCACCCTCGACAGTGAATGCCGAACACAATATACACCAACCTGTGAATAAAAAAAGACTTTCATACTTACCAAGAACTTCCTGCTTCCCCCAGTCCGGGCTCCCGGCCGTTGCCTTGGTGACGCGTCCCTCTCTTGTCATCCGGCCCCACCTCCCAGGATGACGCCGCAGTCCATGAGACCGCTGCAGCCTGTGATTGGCTGCAGCCTGTGCTTGGCCTGTGATTGGCTGCAGCTGTCACTTTGACTGAACTGTCATCCCGGGAGGTCGGACCGGAGTTATCGGTAAGTCATAACGTCTTTTTTTTTTTACAGGTTCATGGATTTTCGGAGCGGAAGTCACTGTCCATGGTGCTGAACCAGTTTAACGCTTTCAGCACCGTGGACAGTGACTGTCTCCTGACGTCGCGTACCCGAACATTTTTTACCGGTTTCGGTCAAAACGAGTTTGGCCGAACCCGGTGAAGTTCGGGGCGCTCATCTCGAATTTGACACTCCGTTTGGATGTTTGTAAACAGAAAAGCACGTGGTGCTTTTCTGTTTACATTCAGGAGTTTGACAGCTCTTGCGCGAATCACGCAGTTCGCACGGAAGTGCTTCCGTGCGGCATGCGTGGTTTTCACACACCCATTGACTTCAATGGGTGCGTGAGTGCGCGAAAAACGCACGATTATAGAACATGTCGTGAGTTTTTTTCTGCGCACACGCGCTGAGCGCAATTCACGCATCGTCTAAACTGCCCCATTGACTAATATAGGTGCGTACGACATGCGTGCAAAGCACGCGCGTCGCACGCGCGTATAATACGTTCGTGTAAATGAGGCCTAATTCCACAAAATGCAGCAAAAAAAATTAATAAAATGTATGGTCTAAATGCCCACTATACCCCTCGATAAGTTCCTCGAGGGGTGTAGTTTGTCAAATGGGGTCACGTTTGGGGGGTTTCCACTGTTTTGGCACCACAAGACCTCTTCAAACCGGACATGGTGCCTAATAAAAAGGAGGCCTCAAAATCCACTAGGTGCTCCTTTGCTTCGGAGGCCGGTGCTTCAGTCCATTACCGCACTAGGGCCACATGTGGGATATTTCTCTAAACTGCAGAATCTGGGCAATAAGTATTGAGTTGCGTTTCTCCGGTAAAACCTTTTGTGTTATGAAAAAAAAAAAAATGAACTAAAAAAGGATTTTCTGACAAAAAAAAATGAAATTTTTAATTTCACCTCTACTTTGCTTTAAATTCCTGTGAAACACCTAAAGGGTTCATAAACTTTCTACATGCTGTTGTGAATACTTTGAGGGGCCTAGTTTCTAAAATGGGGTGTTTTATGGGAGTTTCTAATATATGGGCCCCTCAAAGCCACTTCAGAACTGAACCCTTAAATTTTTTTTATTCTAAGGGTATGTTCACACGCTCATGTGAATCCGGCCTGAGACGGAGGGTATGTGCACACGCTCATGTGTATCCGGCCTGAGACGGAGGGTATGTTCACACGCTCATGTGAATCCGGCCTGAGACGGAGGGTATGAGCACACGCTCATTTGAATCCGGCCTGAGACGGAGGGTATGAGCACACGCTCATGTGAATCCGGCCTGAGACGGAGGGTATGCGCACACGCTCATGTGAATCCGGCCTGAGACGGAGGGTATGTGCACACGCTCATGTGAATCCGGCCTGAGACGGAGGGTATGTGCACACGCTCATGTGAATCCGGCCTGAGACGGAGGGTATGTTCACACGCTCATGTGAATCCGGCCTAAGACGGAGGGTATGTGCACACGCTCATGTGAATCTGGCCTGAGACGGAGGGTATGTGCACACGATCATGTGAATCCGGCCTGAGACGGAGGGTATGTGCACACGCTCATGTGAATCCGGCCTGAGACGGAGGGTATGTGCACACGCTCATGTGAATCCGGCCTGAGACGGAGGGTATGTTCACACGCTCATGTGAATCCGGCCTGAGACGGAGGGTATGTGCACACGCTCATGTGAATCCTACCTGAGACGGAGGGTATGTGCACACGCTCATGTGAATCCAGCCTGAGACGGAGGGTATGTGCACACGCTCATGTGAATCCGGCCTGAGACGGAGGGTATGTGCACATGCTCATGTGAGTCCGGCCTAAGACGGAGGGTATGTGCACACGCTCATGTGAATCTGGCCTGAGACGGAGGGTATGTGCACACGCTCATGTGAATCCGGCCTGAGACGGAGGGTATGTGCACACGCTCATGTGAATCCGGCCTGAGACGGAGGGTATGTGCACACGCTCATGTGAATCCGGCCTGAGACGGAGGGTATGTTCACACGCTCATGTGAATCCGGCCTGAGACGGAGGGTATGTGCACACGCTTAACAAAAAAAACGTCTGAAAATACGGAGCTGTTTTCAGAGAAAATAGCCTCTGATTTTCAGGCTTCTTTTAATCTGGAGCTTCTTTTGCGTCGTTTTTCATAGTGTTCAATGGAAAAATCAGCTCCAAAAAATGCCTCAAGAAGTGACATGCACTTCTTTTTATGGAGCGTCTTTTTACGCTCCGTTTTTTAAAACCGCGGCGTAAAAAAGACGCCCCGTATGAACTAAATGCTGTTTTTCCCATTGATTTCAATGGGCAGATGTTTGTAGGCGTTTAGCTTCCATTTTTTCAGGCGTTTTTCAAGGTGTAAACGCCCCAAAATATGCCTGAAAACACTGCGTGTGAACATACCCTTAATATGAGAAATTGCTGTTTATGTTCTAAGCCGTGTAATGTCCTAGAAAAAAAAATAATTCAAAAAACGATGCCAATCTAAAGTAGGCATGTGGGAAACGTGAACTAGTAACTATTTTGGGGGGTATAACCACCTGCCTTACAAGCAGATGCATTGAATATTCAGAAAAATGCTATTTTTTCTTCAAATTTTCTCTAAATTTTGCTATTTTTCACAAATAAACACTGAATATAAATCGACCAAATTTCACCACTAACATAAAGTCCAATGTGTCACGAGAAAACAGTTTCAGAATCGCTTGGATAGGTTTTGGCATTCCGAAGTTATTACTGCATAAAGTGAAATATGTCAGATTTGAAAAAAAAATGGGCTCTGAGCTGTGTCCTATTTTTGTGCAGCAGGGTGTGCATTGGCGCCGCTGATCCTTCATAGCCGCTTAGCTGTTTTGAAGAATCAGCGGCGAGCACCCCCCCACACACAAACCCCCCCCCCAAACATGGAACTGTGCCCCACACAACCCCCCCACCGTTAGTTTTTTACGCAAGCGTTTTTATAAAATCGTTTTGCGTAAAAAAGAACGGCTCGCTCTCCCATTGATGTAAATGGGAAGCATAATCAAGTGTTTGACGGTTTTTTAGGACTCCCATTCACTATGGGAACATTTGGCGTTTTTTTTTACGTGCAAAGGAATTGACTCGACACTTCTTTATTTACACAACACGTTTTTTAAAAAACGAGTGTGTAAAAAAGTGCGTTGTACGTACTAACAGCGCACTTTACCAATTATTTATATCAAAAGCGCAAGCAAGCATTTGGATGTGGGTTTTGCCACGTAAAATGCGCAAAAAAAGTGTCAAATACACGACGTGTGAACCTGTCAACTGAAGTCAGTCACTTCACTTTCATCATTCTTAGACCGGATTCACACGAGCGTGTGCGTTTTGCGTGCGCAAAAGCTCTGTGTGTCATCAGCATGTGCTGCGTGGCCTCGTGATTTTCGTGCAGCCGGCATCGTTATGACACTCTGGTTTTGTTTATAAACAGAAAAGCACGTGCTGCTTTTTTGTTTGCATTTATTTATTTTACGGCTGTTGCGCGAATCACACGCCGCACCCAAAGTGCTTCCGGGTGCCGAGCGCAATTTGCACGCACCCATTGACTTCAATGTGTGCGTGCTGCGCGAAACACGGCTAAATATAGGACATGTCGTGAGTTTCACGCAGCAGACATACGCTACGTGAAATTCACTGACCGTCTGAACGGCCCCATTGCCTAACATAGGTCCGTGCGATGCGCGTGAGAAAAGCACACACGTAGCACGGATGTATAACACGTTCGTGTGAATAAGGCCTTAGGCTATGTTCACACGCAGTGAGCAAAAACCTCTGAAAATACGGAGCTGTTTCCAGGCGAAAACAGCTCCTGATTTTCAGAAGTTTTTTTTAAGGCTGGGTTCACACTACCTATTTTCAGACGTAAACGAGGCGTATTATGCCTCGTTTTACGTCTGAAAATAGGGCTGCAATACGTCGGCAAACATCTGCCCATTCCTTTGAATGGGTTTGCCGACGTACTGTGCAGACGACCTGTAATTTACGCGTCGTCGTTTGACAGCTGTCAAACGACGACGCGTAAATTGACTGCCTCGGCAAAGAAGTGCAGGGCACTTCTTTGCCACGTAATTTGAGCTGTTCTTCATTGAACTCAATGAAGCACAGCTCAAGATTTACGAGCGTCTCAGAGCGTCTCAGACGCCTCGTAAATTACGAGGAGGAGCATTTACGTGTGAAACGAGGCAGCTGTAAACAGTCTGTCTTTTCACACGTAAATGCCTCTCATCGTGTGAACATACCCTAACACACGTTTTTCAATGGCGTCAATGAAAAGCAGCTCCAAGAACGTCCCAAGTGACATGCACTTCTTTGACGCGGGCGTCTTTTGACAATGACACGTAAAAATACACCTCGTGGGAACAGAACATCGGAAAACCCATTGAAAGCAATGGGCAGATGTTTGTAGGTGTAATAGAGCCGTTTTTTAAGGCGTAAAATGCCAGAATTACGTCTGAAAACACTCCGTGTGAATACACCCTCAGTCTTTTCAGCCGTTTTTTGGGCCGTATAAGTCTCGAAAAACGGCTGAAAAATCAAAAGCAGAACGCCTACAAACATCTGCCCATTGATTTCAATGGGAAAACCGGCGTTCTGTTTCAACGGGCCATTTTTTTACACCTAATTTTCAAAGACAGCACGTAAAAAGACGCCCGCGAAAAAGAAGTGCGTGTCACTTCTGGAGCCGGTTTTGGAGCCGTTTTTCATGGACTAGAAAGACCGCTTCAAAAACGGCCATAAAACACGTGAGTTTGATTAAAACACGGCTTAAAATCTGGAGGGGATTTCCCTTGAAAACAGCTCCGTATTTTCAGATTTTTTTTAGTAAGACTGTCAACATACCCTCCTCCGCCTTTTGGTGTCTCCTATAGCTTCTGCCAGCTGCCATTTGTACAATCACTCAAAACGGCAGCCGGACAATGCTTAACAATTTGAAGACACCTTTTCCTGGCTTGTAGCCAAAAATAGGGAAGGGGGGGGGGTGAGATTCCCTCCCACATTTACAGCAGCTGTAAATGAGCTAGCTTTACCTTCTTCCCCTTGCTGTAATTCTGGGAAGTGCTCCCTCTGGTGGCCAACATAGAAAAACCAGTCAAATTATTATTTAATTTTTAATACTGTCCACCATGTGGAAGAAAAAAGAATAAAAATACAGCAAAAAAAGCTTAAAAAAAACAAAAACACATAATAAAAATAAGTTACTTACAAAAAAAAATATTATTTGGCGACACACCCTTTAAGGGTTTAACCATAAACCTAACATGAGTAACCAAGTCAAGTAATCGGCGCTCTGCGTGCCTTTTGGGATGCAAATGTGTGAATTGCGTCATCCAAGTCCAATTTATAGGCAAGTTCATGTTCGATTGAAATCGTAGCTAATCCAACAAGCCGTTCCTGCGGCAGGGTGGAGCGCAGGTACGTTTTAACAAGTTCCAACTTTGAGCAACTGCGCTCACCACTAGCAACAGTCACCGGTAGTGAAAGAAGAATTCTGAGAGCGATACAAGTGTTGGGAAACATGGTGCACATCTTGCTTCGGCAGATGTACCCCAGGACGCTCTTTGGAGTGTAGCAGTTTGCGGGAACGTATCTGGAGAGCGATTTCAGCTCGTAACACAGGTCCGCTCCATCAATGTCACGCAGGTGGTCGTGCGACAGCCGTTTTTCGAGATGATCACACTGCTCTCGAAAGTTTTCTTGGGTCAGATCCTTGATTTGTTGTAAATTATACATTACCCCAAACGCGTTGCGGTGTTCTGTCAATTGCAAGATGCGATCTTGAACAGTCTGCACGTCGGAATCAAGAATCCGGGTAAAGAACCCGACTTTGAATAAATGTTTCGGATCTCTTATCGGTTCATCTTGCGATTCACAATCAAAGCGTCTCTTTCTGCGACGCGTTTTACCTTCTTCCGCAGGTGGAAAGTCTCCTTCAATTTCCAATGCTGCTGCCAGGCCCTGTGCTTCTCGGATAATATTTTCCAATTGCTCATCTGAACGGTAGCGTTGCAGAAATAATTTACAGGTCTCTAATTGTTTCATTGCCCCCGAAATATCCAAGTCGATCTCCTGAAGTTTTTTACTTGCGATGTTAATTTCAAATAAAACGTCGTACCACGTAACAAGTCCGCACAAAAATGTGAAGTTACAGATGTTCTTCCGGATGCCCCTAATCTCCGCCACTGTTTTTGAAAGAGCAGCTCCTTGTAGAGTGCTATACTCCATAACATCTGTGAGGGCGTCGTCTATCTTTGAGATTTGGTTGCGGATAGCCCTCACCGCCTCTACGCGGCTCTCCCATCTGGTCGTACTTAATGAAAGGTTATATTTAAAGGGATCCTGTCATCAGCATTTTCGGTATGAAGCCTGCAATACCCTTTGAAAGTGGGTGAAAAATCATTGTTAACTAACCTATAAATAAGTTAAAAGTCGGCTCTGTACCTTTAGTATTCCGGTTTTCAGTAGTCCCGCGCCGTATGCAAATGACCACAAAAGAGTCAAATCTTCACTCGAAAAGAGTCAGATTTTCCTTCCTCCGGCGTTTCAGAGTTGGCTCCGCCTCCTTGTTGTTGATTGACAGCTTCTCTCACTCCACTGCACATGAAATCCCGCGCTTGCGCATTGAGACTGTGAAGTAGATGTTCTCACATTATTGGACTGCGCATGCTCGGCGCTCTGTGTGACGTCATCATATGCCGTCGGTTCCTCTTCTAATCCAGCCCCCGTCTCCTGACAGCTGAGTGAACGAAGCGAGCGGGGTGTGTACCCGCGCGGCGCATGCGCAGTTAAATATTTCCGGATGAATGAAGCAGGGAAGGTGGTGAGGCACGCATGCGCGAGATGTGAACCGAGAGTTCGGCAATTAGGGCTGTACAGGCGGCGTACGTGGGCGGAGTCAAGATCGTGCGTCACAAAGCTAAAATGAATTAGCATAAAAGGCGGTAAAACTTTTAATGGCTATATTTCGGGCAAGAAGAAGAAGAACGGAGAGAAGAACACATCAATGCACTATGGACAGCAGCGGGCACTACAGGGTCAGGACGTTTTAAAAGGTAAGATGGTGATGACAGGATCCCTTTAAGAATAGCCCACCGGTGAGTGGAGACCGAAAAAAATACATAAAGGCTTTGAATTATGTTGAAAAACTCCACCGCTTCCACACAGGCCGATGCTGCATCACTGACCACAAGGTTTAAGGGGTGCGAGTTGCAAGGCACATAGAAGGCCCGCGGGTTTATTTGCCGTACACCAGCTTGTACCCCGTTAATTCTACCCTTCATGTCGGAGCCGTTGTCGTAACCTTGCCCTCGCATGTCCTTAATATCAATACCATTTTCTTGAAGGCTTTGTAAGAGTACTTTGGTCATGCCCGCTCCTGCGGAGTCATCGATTTCGAGGAACCCTAAAAAGTGTTCCTTTATTTTCACCTCCGGTAGTTCATTTCTGTAGCTTTCCTTGACGGTAACGAAACGTACCGTCAGAGTCATTTGCTCCTTATGACTTCTATCAGGAGTGCAGTCCAGGATTACAGAATAGTATTTGGCGGCATATAACTGTTCGAGAATTTTCCGCTTGATTTGCGTCGCTAATAATTGGACAATCTCATTTTGAGTGCCGCTTCCCAGGTAGTGAGTGTGAACGCTATGGTTGGTTATCCGCTTGAGGTGTTTGTCATGAACCGCATCAAACTCTGCCATCGCCTCCACAAACTTGAGAAAGTTGCCGTTGTTCGCTTCATAAAGCTTTTGAGACCTCCCGCCAAACGCAACGTTTTGAACCGCCATTGTTCTGATCAGAACAATCAACCTTTTTAGGACATTTTGCCAATGCCGAGTTTCCGATGCAATAAGTTCTTTCTTTGTATCCTCAATGGTTGCATTCAGCCTTAGTCTAGTCTCCAAGTCCTTCCATTTGAGGAAAGTTCGCTCATGGTATTCCGTCTTTTCGTGACTAGCCAAATTATGAGAAAGATTTTTCCAATCACTTGTCCCGGTCGTGCACAGCCCAGATTCGCCTGATCCATGTGGAAACAATTTGCAGCACAAGCAATATACAGAATTATTGGCGGTGGAGTACATCAGCCATTGCCTCTCTGACATCTCACGGTTAGGCAACTCTCTGCGATAATGTTTCCGGTCAAAGTTTCGATTGCGTTTGTCCTTTGGAAACGTGAAGGACATAATCTGTTGCGGACCATTCAAAACAAGGAATTCTCTTAACTTCTTGCTTTTTTTTGGCCACAAACCAGGATCATGAAGAAGTGAATTGCTGAATTCGGAGGCGGCTTCAGACGGCGTTTGCCGCCACTCCGTCACCTCATCGTCGCTATTTTCTTCAACTTTGATTTCCGTTTTTAATGTTAGTGTTGAAACGGTCCTTTGTGGGACTTCCACATATCTTTTTGCTGCAGTAACCAGCAATTTGCGGCGCGCGGCTGGGGTGATGGGTAGTTCAGGTGCATACGAAACCGGTGAAGATGGAGATGAAGGTCTGGACAATTCTTCAGTTACTGCCGGACTGCTAGAAGAAAAACTAGAACTTGCTGCAACGTCAGGACTAAGGGTTTCATACTCGTTTTGGCCTTCAGAGGATTCGTGCAAGAACTTCCGAATCGCTCCTTTCTGTATTAAAAGAGCGGCCTTCTTGGCTTCCCTCCTCTTCTTGTACGCTGCTCCAGAAAGTCGTTTCCGTCCATCAGACATTATTAAATTTTCTGGTACGCGCAATTTTCTAGGGAAAGAAACAGTAAAGACTTGATATAGATGATGTCTTTAACAATATATATATATATATATATATATAAAAAATAATACATATAAATGTATTGTACTAGAGCACTGGCAGGGGACTGGGTCACAAACTAATGCTTGCCTGCTAAGACTGGAGCCTGGTGGTCTCTCTTGGCTGACACTCAAGACAGGCTAAACTAATCCACAGCGGAGCCTAGGCCTGCCTGGAGCTGGAGGAGAAGTATAAGAAAACCGTTACACGGGCGGGAGGGCGAGGAAAAGAAGCTTTGACCATGCGGCGGTGCACTCCCTTGTGACCTCGATGTCCTCAAGTGACCTGACGGGGACCAAAGGACAGCGAGACTGACGCCCACCTTGGTAACTAAGTGTGCTGTGCCAATCAGTGGAATTAGTACGGCTGTGCAGCACTGCCCCGTATCTCTCCTCTGCGGCGTGATGCTCTGCAATTACATTCAGGCCAGCACATAGCCCTGCTTCGAAGCGGCACGTCCTGGGCTGGTTTCTTTGCTTTACCTGCTGTATTGTAGTGGTCTGCCTGTGCTGACTCCATACCAGTGGTGGATTAATATGATCTTTGGCCCTGGGTTGTACACAATTTCTGGGCCCACATCTTACACGTAAGTATCACCTACATGTCAAAGTACATCACATGCCACTCTGCAGACTGTCTCTTAGCCTGATCATCTGCTGCCACTCACACTTCCCCACAGCCCCCACCATAGTAATGTACATGGGATTGTAAGACCAACATTACCAATAATACCCCCATACTGTTACTGAATAATACCCCCATACTGTTACTGAATAATACCTCCATACTGTTACTGAATAATACCACCATACTGTTACTGAATAATACCCCCATACTGTTACTGAATAATACCCCCATACTGTTACTGAATAATACCGCCATACTGTTACTGAATAATACCCCCATACTGTTACTGAATAATACCCCCATACTGTTACTGAATAATACCCCCATACTGTTACTGAATAATACCCCCATACTGTTACTGAATAATACCTCCATACTGTTACTGAATAAAACCGCCATACTGATACTGAATAATACCGCCATACTGTTACTGAATAATACCTCCATACTGTTACTGAATAATACCCCCATACTGTTACTGAATAATACCCCCATACTGTTACTGAATAATACCCCCATACTGTTACTGAATAATACCGCCATACTGATACTGAATAACACCGCCATACTGTTACTGAATAATACCCCCATACTGTTACTGAATAATACCTCCATACTGTTACTGAATAATACCCCCATACTGTTACTGAATAATACCCCCATACTGTTACTGAATAATACCTCCATACTGTTACTGAATAATACCCCCATACTGTTACTGCATAATACCTCCATATTGTTACTGAATAATACCCCCATACTGTTACTGAATAATACCCCCATACTGTTACTGAATAATACCGCCATACTGTTACTGAATAATACCCCCATACTGTTACTGAATAATACCTCCATACTGTTACTGAATAATACCCCCATACTGTTACTGCATAATACCTCCATATTGTTACTGAATAATACCCCCATACTGTTACTGAATAATACTCCCACACTGTTACTGAATAATACCACCATACTGTTACTGAATAATACCTCCATACTGTTACTGAATAATACCCCCATACTGTTACTGAATAATACCCCCATACTGTTACTGAATAATACCCCATACTGTTACTGAATAATACCCCCATACTGTTACTGAATAATACCCCCATACTGTTACTGAATAATACCCTCATACTGTTACTGAATAATACCTCCATACTGTTACTGAATAATACTCCATACTGATACTGAATAATACCTCCATACTGTTACTGAATAATACCCCCATACTGTTACTGAATAATACCACCATACTGTTACTGAATAATACCCCCATACTGTTACTGAATAATACCCCCGTACTGTTACTGAATAATACCTCCATACTGTTACTGAATAATACCCCCATACTGTTACTGAATAATACCCCCATACTGTTACCGAATAATACCGCCATACTGTTACTGAATAATACCACCATACTGTTACTGAATAATACC